>NW_013669330.1:34087-37319 GCF_000517525.1 Limulus polyphemus
AAAAATGAATTACTCCTTTGATGTCCCACCAAATGCAAAGCGTCACTTTCTATGGATGGAGTCCAGGTTTTGGGACCGAAAGTGGTTTTTGTCTAGGACTGAGCCACTGATTTTGGTGTTTATTATTCGCATAAAGAATCCATTTTTCATCACCGATGACAATTCTGTCCAAAAATGGTTCACGAGCATTATGTGCTAGAAGAGACAAAGCAACGTTCAAATGTTGGAAATGATGATCATCGGACAGTTCGTGAGGCACCCAAACACCTTCTTTATGGAGCTTTCCCATAGTCCTTAGGTGTTTACATACTGTTTCATGAGAGACATGCAATTTCAAAGCCAGTTCACGAGTGTGTTGCCTCTTAAGAGCATCAATATCAATTCTAACATGTAGGCCCTGTCATCACAGTTTTTAAGGCTAAAGTCACCTGAATGAAATTTCCTGAACCATCGTTGACACTTACAAACATTCAAAACATTTCCATAAACTTCTTTGATATTCTTTGTGGCATTGTTTCCCTTCTTGTATTCAAACAGCATTACATGCCAAACGTGTGCCTCATCGTGTACCATCACTATAAGGTATAAAAGTACACTAAACTTTACACATTATACAGGCTACACTAATGTGATGTTTAGGCAGTTTGTTTAACTATTATACATGAAGTATGTTTTTGGGGGTGGTGGTTAATGAAAGTGTTCCAAAATGCGACATTAATTTCTTGACAATCTAAAATTAATATGATGAAAAGGCATTCTTGCATGTTGTTAATCACATAAGTTGTTTAGAAAATACTTTTATAACTAAGTGTATGCAATTGAAAAAACAAAAACAGGGAGAACCTGTCTGTTCATAGAGTTGCTACACTTTAAGGTAGACTGGTTTGCACAAATCCCACCCTCATCAGTAACCTTGAACCAAAGAACAACACTATTCCTCCTAAAATAATGAACTGCAGTTATTATGTAGTATGTAATTTCTTTTACATACCATAAGTAACCTATTTTGATATGTGTTTGTAGTGCTAATTACACATCTCATAACCAATATTAATGTATGCAAATTTTCACCACAGTACCGGCTATCCACATTTACACATATATTTTACACATGAATATTTTGAAATTAAATAACAGGTGACAATGTAACAGGTTATTTAGCAGTTCCATAAAATTATAGGTAAAAATAAAAGCATACTAGCTGTCTTTATGTCTCAATATAAATGTTCCATATTTCTTGAACAAGTCAAAATGTAATTGACTACCACACTATTCCATCTATTTATTTTAAAATACATTATGCTTCAAGTGCAGAAATCCAGTTTCAAGTATTAGTAAAGAGAGTCACTTACTATAGAGTAATATGCTTTGATGAAACAATGACGTAATACAGAATTATTCTTCTCTAAAGTGGTCTCAATACTTCTGATTTAACTTGAAAGTTTTGTACAAATAAGAGTTACAGAAAACATTTACATCATATTTCTAATGAGAAATGTTTTTAAGAGCTATTCTTTGTTTGGAAATACTGAAACCATCCAGTAAAATTAATTACAAGCATTTATACATTAATATTACCTAACCATTTCTTTTTTAAAACATTTTGATTAGTAATCGTGTTGTTCAGCAGGATTTATTTTATTTATGGGAATCCATATATAAAAATTACATATTTATTATGATGTGTGATTTGTTTTTATACAACTCGTAATTTGTAATACTGCACCAAATTGCTATAGATATTACAGCGTAAAAATTGTCCTCTATCAGAGCTGTTCAATAAATTTCAATAGTTAATTATACATTTTCATAAAGTTACATTACTACTGTATATAGTCAGGATTTCTGTTTAGTTTTGTTAACATTTGTTGAGCAACAAGTTCTTAGAAATGCTTTTTAGAAACGGAAGATAGTATAGTGAGAGGCTGATGATCATAAATTATAACTTTTGTAAGTTGTTTTAATCAGACACAAATAATGTCGATCTCACAAGAAAGTAACTAGCAGAGTATTTTGCATTACATTAGAGGCTCACATTCAGACAAAAAGTTTGTTTAACTACAATAAAAATGTGTATTAACCTCTCAGAAACTATGTCTTTCTTCTATGAAACCACAGTGTTGTAAAATAGATGTCGTATATTGTTAAGCATTACCTATAAAATAAAGTACATCCTTCTTTTAGTTTCTGTATATAGCTAAAGGTTTTCCTTTTTCATAAAAATCTGCTCGTTTCAATTCAATATTATAAAAGGTAAAAGTGTTCTGGTAATTTTAAGGCAGTGCCTATAAGTTATGCAGTGATTTTTTGATAACATATCCCAGTCGACCTGATGAGTTGGATGATTGGGCAAAAGGACTCAATGGCACTATATATTAGCAAGCAGATATAATGCAAGTTTTTTTTAACTTTAATTTATAAGTTCTTAGAAATACTAATGCAGTCTTCTCCACTGATGCTGTGGTTGTTCTTCCCACTCCTGGAACAATAAGACTAGATTACTGGTTCATCAATTCTTCTGAATGATAAGTAAGGTTAATGCATGTTAATATGAATAAATAACTGGGGTAAAAGTAATAAATTACACTTCCAAAACATAATCCTAGCTCACACCATAACAGTTGTTGTTCATGCATCATGATAATATAAATAGTATCTCAACCACTAATATGGACTGATATTTGGCAAAATACTTCATCAGTGTTAGATATGGCAGGTACAGCACAGTTGACATATTTTTATACATCCTTCTTTACCTCTTATGTTCTTAGGATTGATGTGCACACTAAAATTGATTGTTAATTTCATTTGAGAAACCTAAAAAACCTTCTGACGTTTAGAGTCGAATACAGTGGTTACGAACATATTTAGATAATCTGTATATGAAGAATTTCATGTTACTTACTTGAAACATTCATCAATACAAACAAAGACACCACACCAATGAGACACCCAATCTAAGTCACGGTTCAAGCCTCTTTTGGCTACACTCAGTGGTACAGCTAGACAAGATTTATAAAAAAAATTATTTAAAAACATGAACATAATATTCCTCCGATAATCAAATTGCTTACAACTTAAAAAACAGTAACTATATAAAATTTTTTTCTAAAGGAAAAGAAGATTGTTTCTTTATGAAAAATGTTTGTTTGTTTTGAATTTCGCGCAAAAGCTACACGAGGACTATCTGCACTAGCCGTCCCTAATTTAGCAGTGTAAAACTAGAGGGAAG
>NW_013669330.1:38319-46342 GCF_000517525.1 Limulus polyphemus
AGGAGCATAGTTTTGGGTGGGGATGGGGGAGTGCGAAACCCCGCCGACCCGCCAGATTGTGAGTCGAGCGTCCTAACCACCCTGGCCATGCCGGGCTATGAATAATGTTTATCAAATGATGAAGTTTACATTAAGCATGTTAAATGGAACTGAACAAATTTTAAAATAATCTGTGTTTCAACTTCTGATATTTTATACATATAAAAGCTAGAAAAAAACTTAATACACACATGGATCTTCTAGGTCCCAGAATTTAACAGAGCGGTCACTGCTACACGTGGCCAAAAATCGTCCACCAGGCACTGGACCCCACACGAGAGATGTTACACAGCAAGCATGAGCATAAAATGAAAGATATGGATAAAGCTTCACAAAGTGATTGTTGGACTCAATTACCAACAGGGGAGAAGAAGACATCAAGTCCCAAATTGACAATAACCCTAAGAATAACAGAATTGAAAAAAGGATAATAATGAAAATAAAAAATATTAATAATAGCAATCATATAGATCTAAATGTATCACTATTAATTATCTAAATATATATAATTTGTGTAGTATACTTGTTTAAAAAAAATCACTTTAAAGAACTTGGACCTTTTCCCTGAACCTGATGTAGCCATACCATTCTGGCTATATAGCGTAAAAACTTCAACTTGTACAATTATATTACAAACTTGGAGCAGCCATAAAGCCTCAACCAACTCTTCATTCACGTTCTTTGTTGGAAAGTCCTTGTCAGATTGTTGGTCATTAGCAAACTAGTTGTATCTTGTTGTAATCATTCAAGTACACACAGGCTTAATCTGTGTTGCAATAAACTTTCGTCTCTCATGAACAAAGTATTTTTTACAGTTATCTACAGTTTATCTTTCCCTTACCATTACCGAGACACGTATGTACATATATATTTTAAACAATGGCAAGATCTCAGTGAATTATCTTGTGCATAGTTGACTGAGGTTATTGGAAACTTGTTAGTAACCAATTGGGTGTGGTGGGGTTCCCTGAATGACCAGCATGTAGACTTTGGTTATGGAAGTGACAGTGGGATGCAGTTTAAATGGTTGTACATCTTCATATAGTACAATGATACTTCTTTGCCAATGCTATTTACTCTCTTATTGACAGTTGTATTTAAATTTAATGTGCCTCAGGCTTTTTTATCTCTTGTTATTTTGCTGAATGAATAACCTTACCTGAAAAAGGCTGTGAAATATTTTTATAACTATAAATATAGCCGCACTGAATTACACTTTAAAATATTCCCAAGTTTGTTATGAATCAAATTCACAGGTGCTAAAGGCAGCACCCACAGATGCCATGGCCTAATTATGTGATGACACAGCATATGTAAATTATTCTTTAATATAAAGTCTGATCAACCTTCTGTATAATTGGATAAAACAATGCTCATAAAATAATAACTGGATTTTTATCAAAACATTAATAAAATGAAAATGCTTTGAAAAAATTGAACTTTGATTATCTAACATAAATATACAGTAGAACCTCGATTAACAGGCACTGAGCCATTAAGGGCAGACCTTTTCTGTCTCTTTCCTTTTTCTACTATTTGTAATCAAAATAAATCTTGCAATAACAGGCACCTCTATATTCCAGATTAAGGGCATATGGGCATCAATAAAGTGGGCAGTTATGTTTGTACGCCTGTAGAGTATACTGCTAAATTACAAACATCCCAGAAGGATGACCAATATTCAAACACTCGCGATATTTATTGGATTAGCTCCGAACCATATCTGTAGTAAATGTTTTCACAGATTCAAAGTGCAATCTTATTACTCTGGGGAATTCTTGTTGAAAACACTGTAGGATACATATGCTGATAAATCCCATATCGTATTCTCGGAGCAGGGGTCAAATTGGCTTATTTCTGTGTACGTGTTTTGTTGCTCTCGAGAGTATTGTATTACTCTGTCACATAAACAGTCTAATGACACAAGCAGTGATTTGTTGCTTTATTTTCAGCAGATTTCTACTTTAGATGTTGACAGTAAAATAAACACAGAAAATAAATGTGAAATGTTTAGCAGTTCAAACTCTGAAAAGAAGTACTTTGATACTTTGTGACCAATAATAAAGAAAAAAGAGCACAGCTAATCCACCCCCTGAGACTTCATGTTGACAACACTCCATGTCATGGCAATGTGCAACTCATGAACGTCTGTGTCCTGCATACACCAAACAAATGGGGGGGGGGGCTTAAAATTCAGAAATTTAGTACAATCAATATAGAATCCAGCTTTGCACGGCTCATTTTTTGATATTAAGGGCACTTTCCTATAGAGGGCATTTGGAAGCAGTTGGAAGGATGCCCTTAATTTCAAGGTCCTACAGTATATTACTGCTAACAGTTAAATGTTTGTTAACAATTTGGTCAGATAAGAAAACTTCAGCAAAACAATTACACTTGAAATATACAGTACTGCTACTAGGTAATAATTTGTTAAGAACGTTTAACTGAAGCATACCTTGCTACAACTATTACACAATAACAATTCAACCAGATAGTAACAACAACAAAACATTACATCAAGCATAACCAGCTTCTATTATCCGGTGAATTGTTAAAAAATCGACTGGATAAAAAAAGACTTTGTATACAAATACTTACCTGAAGCATACCCTCCTGCTACTAGTTGATGACCCTCAGTTTTATTCCAGCTGAGTGCACAACAAATGCTTTTCTTACTTGCAATACAAGGCCCTTCCCCTGGTGGTGAAAGCACTGCTACTGGTTTTACTCTGTAAACAGCTTGCAGATCTTTTTGATCTGTGACAAGGGATGTTGGATGAGGAATACTATAATGGCAAAAAAAAAAGTTTAAAGTGATTCAGAGATTTATGAAATAACTAAAATTTTCATTATTTTCTACATTTAATATTCCAACTATAAAAAAAACCAGCAATCTCACAATAAAGCTTACAACTAATTTAAACAATACATAAAAGAAAGTACTCGTTTACTTACAGAAACAAACCTCATGCAGATATTACCATAAAATTTCTGTTTTAGCATAAGCAATAATTCTACTTACCTTAATATTCGAATGTAACCATCACCACATGCTACAGCCATCAAACCCAAACGAGGCAGAGTCTCTTTGCTTTCCTCATCTTCTTTGGTACATTGGTTTCCAGACTCTGGTTCCCAACATCCAGAGGGACACCATAAAAGTTTCCACACAGCACCAAAGTTATGAGCTATAGTCAGACTAAGCTGAGGAGGTCTTTCAGATCTGAAAGAAGATAAACATTGAGTTGTATTTAACGTACTATTCATAATGTTAGAAAAACACGTAGGTTTAAGAAGTCTTGATAGAAATTAATAAAAAAAACCTATAACCCAAGTGCTTTCGAAAGATGGAAAAAGAGGAAACTGGGAATGCTTTAATGTAGTATAATATTGTTAAAACAAAAATAACTGAACAGATAACAATTACTGCAGTAGAATAACCTAAGAACTTGGTAAATGCTTGATATAAACATAATAATTTAACATAACAAAGTACGTTGTTTAATCCTTTCCAATTAATAGGCTGTATGCTGCCATTTCTTCATTTGTGTTCATAAAAATTGATTTTCTTACCTAGAGTCCTAGATTACCATAATTTTAAATCTCCAATTTAGGAAAACCATTCACCTTCAAGACAAGTACTCCACGAAATGGTATTCTAGGTAACACCATAAAACCAAAATGGGGGTTTGTAGTTTGAGTAATTAATGTCTATAGTAACTCCAGCCTTGTTTCCTTACTTTTTTTACTATCCCTATTTAAGGTTTTTTAAATTCCCAATTTTTTATTTATCTTGTAACACATTAACCTTATGACTACCAGCTACAAATTTTATTAGTAGGTAATATCGCTCTCTTCGTATTTTGTTCCAAAAATAAAACTAGTGGATGAAACTATTTGAAATTATGTAGTTTCAGAAAAAATAAAATATTCAATTTTGATTTTTTTACTTTTTCTAATAAAAATTCGTTAGTTAATGTAGTTATTTGCACTCGGATTCTGAATAGTTTACCAGCAAAATGATTTTCATGTTAGATATAAAAATACTAATGTTTACCGTACAGTTTTCATATTTCACTTGCATAATCTTTAGAAATGTTTATAATCTATTTGCCATTTTCTCTACATCACTAACTCTATCTACTATCATTAACATACAGTGCAATGAAATGTTTAAAATTAAGAAATAGAAATATGTACATATCTTTTAAATCTTCATCGATTCTTTTAATGACATAAGTAATTTCACGTCTTTACCTTTTCACTTATAATTTATTTTCCTCTCCTGTTCTTTGTCTTTGATTATTTGTCAACATACATCAACAAGTGCCCATATGCAATGTTATGTTTGTTAACTTTGGCTGTTAGGTTTAGCCCCTCCAGCATAAAGTTTTTGCACCCGTAAGTGTTGTCTTAAAGCCGATTTAGTGATTCAAAGTATACAATAATTAAAACTAATTAGACCTTTTAAATATAAATCCTAATATACATAATTAACTAAAATATAAAAGTAAAACCTAAATACAACCTAACTGTCTATCAGGCTAATACATACAAGGCAAGAGAAAATTACCAAGAGCCACAAACATTGCTCTCAACGGTGAACTTAGCCTCATTATAATGGCACAGAAAGTAAATCTATGCGATGTGTCGTGTAAAGATAAAAGACCTTGAAGGGTGAAATCTACTCTTTCTATTGGTTATCATCATGCCATTAAACTTAAAATATTCACTAAGCAACACAGCTTCTACTTTGCAAGTGGGCATGGCATCGCTTGAACTCAGGAATGTCTATAACTTAAAATATTCACTAAGCAGCACAGCTTCTACTTTGCAAGTGGGCATGGCATAGCTTGAACTCAGGAATGTCTATACCTTAAAATATTCACTAAGCAGCACAGCTTCTACTTTGCAAGTGGGCATGGCATAGCTTGAACTCAGGAATGTCTATAACTTAAAATATTCACTAAGCAACACAGCTTCTACTTTGCAAGTGGGCATGGCATAGCTTGAACTCAGGAATGTCTATAACGATTTCCTTTCAAGGCCAGTTCTAGGAATTTATATCAAGTTACTGGTAAATGAACTGTATGTACATGTAGTTTACTGACAGCAAGAAAGATGTTTTTAACAATAGTCATTTCTCCTATAACAAAGTCTAAAGTTCAGTTGCTATAGCCACTTGCAATTCTAGTGAGAGCAAACGTGAATTTTTTTAATTATTCTTTCAGCAGTTTCTTTTGAAATAAAGGAATAAAAACTTAAATAACATAAGACTTTGAATCACAACGTATTTGAAAATGCTAATTTCATTAAAATACATTGATATTAGAGTGGTCTAATTAAATTTTGATTATAACTCAGTAACACTTTGTGACATGTGACCAGGGGTTATAAGGTTAAAGTGAATGAAAAGTAGATAATGCAATAAGATGTCTTCACAATTTACAAGATAATATATACTGTATGGTCTTACTTGTTTGAATCCAATATGCCTGCATCCCAAATCTGAATTATTCCTTGTTCTGCAGAAGTGTCCACCAGTGAATGAGTTCCATCTGCTTTTAGGGAAACTGATAATGCAATATATTGTTTGGTAGTTACACCCAAAGGAACTGTACACCAATCACAAGCCCAAACAGGACCACCAACAAAAAATGTTGAAGAGGAGGAATCTATAGAAGGAAGTACAATATGATAAGAAACTCTACTCATTGTGTGAAGTACAAAACAAGGGTGAACAGAATCTAAACCTGCAATATCCAAATGCTCAAACCAGATGGAAAGAATCTTTCTAAACTACAGTTCTTAAACACAAAAGAGCTCTACCTAAAATGTTAAAATACCTCGCTGCTGTACATATATATATTCTGATTCTAAATAAATTAACAATACATTTTTAAAACACTAATGTCACAAAAACAACACACATGTGTATCCAACAAAAGAATATATATTTACATCAAAACACATACATTATTTAATACACTCTACATTGCGGAATTCCTCTTTACCTAACCCGTTATTTGTCACCTTTGTTAACATGTTCAACCCAAATTACAAAGAAAAAATAAAGTTTTAGTAATGAGCTGCAGAATATGAAAATTAATAACAAACTCTTTGACATATGTTGTCTAGGTTATAGGTAGTGATAGTTTACACCAAATACGCTTCATATAACCAATACCATTAACTACATATATTTATATAATAAAACTAGAAAAAAAAAGTACTAAGTAATTCTGTACAAATTGTTATCAATTGCTATATATCAAATGGTTCCATTACATACTTTCAGAAGATACTGATTCAAACAAGCTTAACTTCTTCCAAGCAGATGGAACAATCTCTGGAACATTATCAGAATAAGCAAACCTAATGTATGGTGATTCTTTCAGCTCTGGATAGTACTGTTTAGATTCCCTAAACAAAATATGTTAACTCTCTTAATGCATAGTAAAAATAAATCATTAAACATGAAGGATCTGTCAAGTTCTTGAAAATATTGTACAAACTATTTTGTCTATAAACCTAAATACATGGAAAACTGTGCTACTAATGAATAATGCTTATTCAACACTAACATCTAACTAAATTTCAGATTTAAACAGAAGTATCCAAAAACAAAAACTGATTGGTGCTTACTATCTTAATAATAAAATATAGTAATATATTTTAATATAAACATGTACACAAAACAGAAAATTATAAATTACGAAGCATTATGCTTGATTTTTTTTTTTTTATCAAAGAAGTTATAAATTTCAAACCATCTCAGGGATTAACTCTCTCCCCACAGGGTCAGTGAAATTGACCGACTTCATACTCATTTTGTACTTGATGGTTTCCATACTATAACTTTTAATACAGTATGTGTATCTTGACAAAATTTGGCAGACTTTCAATAAACATTATAAGTCTTTTGTACACACAAAAAAATAAAATCAGATTTTTTAATGAAGTATTTTTACAAATGATTTGTCTGTGAATATATCAAGTCATTTTTTACTAGTTAAGTGCAAATTGATTTTAACGTTAAGAATAAAAATACTTTTCTTCATCTCAAAAATTTCAAATTTCATTTGTGCAATCTATGAAACCTCCTTACCTTCATACTTTTTTTCAGTGAAACTTATATTTTATCTGATTATTTCTCTACCCTAATTCTATACAAGGCTGGTCAATTTGACCGACTTCATAATGACCAGAAAAAAAAATTTAAATAAATCTAAATTACCCTTTTTTCTTTCTAGAATGACTTCAAATTGTAACATAAAACTACATCTGTTTATTCTAAATAGCTTTAAACTCATAACAGTATGTAAAGCTACATGAGGACTATCTGTACTAGCCATCCCTAATTTAGCAGTGAAAGACTAGAAGAAAGGCAGTTAGTCATCACCACCTATCACCAACTCTTGGGCTACTCTTTATCAATGAATAGTGTGACTGACTGTCACATTATAACATCCCCATGGCTGAAAGGCAAGCATGTTTGGTGAGGTGGGAATTCAAACCCATGACCCGCAGATTGCGAGTTGAGTGTCCAAACTACCTGGCCATGCCAGGCCGATGCATCTATGCATGCTTAAATTATATTCTTTTATTGCCCTTTGGATCGTGTGTAACTAATATTTACACTATATAAGTTGTAAATCACATGGCAAACATGCAGCTCATATTACAGTATCAAATTACATAATGCACAGACTACTTGCAAGCATACCTCATGAAAAAAATCTTCTTCTTTATTTTACCTTACCTAATCTAAAAAGTTTGCAATTTTTATATTTTAGTTACTTTTATAATAATAAAGAATACATATGAAAAACAAGAAATAAAGTACTTAACTGGGCCTTTCTTTTTTTGCTGTCGACTGTCAATGACATTTAACCCTACTTTTTTTTTTTATTATATACTAATGGTACTACTGCAATAAATAATTTTTCATTTAATTACATAATACTCCAAAGAACACAGAATA
>NW_013669330.1:47253-65271 GCF_000517525.1 Limulus polyphemus
ATACTAATTTTGCAGGAAATATTTTGCGGGTCTCTGCTAGTCACTATAAATCTATATTGTTTTACAGTATTAATAGTTTCTCCACGTTTTTGTCAACCTGTATAAATGTACTAAAGGATATTTATTCCTGAACAAGTAGACAAGTAGAAGCATTACCTACTAATAAAATATAATGATTCACTTGTTGTTGTTTTTTATATTTACTCTTGTGTAAGACTAAGTTAACAAAGGAGTCAATTAAGAATTAATTTTATGTTTACATTGGAATGGAGGTTAATATCTATATCAGTAGTTATAATTAAAAGATAATTAATTTTAAAAACAAGTCTGTAATATGTTGTCATCACCTTATTATTCTATGTTGTCAGTTGAGAACCTTTCTAGAGAGAAAAGTTTATGAGAACTTCTAAGACAAACGAAGCTTGCTATGTGGAAAAAAAAATACTGAATGATGGCTTAAATTCATCAGTTATGCTCTAAAGATAGAAATAATTATGTTCAACAGTTTCATTTTGTATATGCTTTATAACTCTAACAATTAAACAGTCTTACCTTTAACATTTGGACATATATCTGTCTCATGGTTTACCAAATTATCAGATCAACTGCAGTTTACTGTTGAATAATTTCACTGCTGTACAAGAATGTAAGGCATGCATTATCATTACATCAGCAAATTATGTATGTATAAGAATAATGTTAAAATATACTGATGCTTGTGAGATGTTTTAATTTGGTGTACTGAGTGAACCTTGAAATAACTGTAGCAGAATGAAAGAATAATTTGTAATGAGTGCTATATCTTACTTATAGTAAAGAAGTGTGAAGTAAGATTAGCTAAATAAGAGCAATATAAGTATTTGATATTATACCACACATTCTGTTTGTCAACATCATCAGAAAGCATGCCATACATTCTCATATTGTTAGCAAAATTGTCCAGTGGCAAATTTCTAACAATCCATTAGAATGTGAGGTATAGATTCTTGTTCAAGTGTCACAGGTAAGACTCCATGGGTTACTTTTTGAACTACATTATACCACAATACCTTTGAATGTCTGGATTGTTGCTGTTTTTTTTTTATTATTATTATTTATTTATTTTCTCTCTTTATTTCTCAAATTATGGAAGTATGATAAATTGATTTGTTTTTCTATAAAGATATATATACATATATGAATTTTCTGGTAACTTGCTGTAGTAACAGGTGAAGTTTTCTAATTGTGAGCAATAACTAACGTTTATACCTATCAACTAATGAGTTACTTATTTTCATCTCTGTTTCCATTTGATGGTAATATCATTTCGTTTATGTATCCTTTATTATATGACATTTTATTATTTCTGTCATTTCTCACTTTCCAGCATATTAATTACAGATTACATGCTTGAACATATTTTGTCTTTGGGTTGACATCAGAATAATGTCAGCATGAAGAACGTACTTTAATACACCACTTTTGGAGGTCCCTTTTTGTATGATAATGACATCTTCATTCTGTAACTATTGGCTCAGTCTTTTATTATGTATTTTTATTTTACATTATTGATTCTATTACTTAAGTTTTTCTATTACACCTGTTGCTTTGAGTGAAAATACTCAATGACATTTGCGCCAATTACTTGTTTTTTATAGTTGTGGATTCTAACTATACAGGACATTACTAATGTGATCCAACTAACACTAACTTTTTTTTACATTATCTCATGTGTATGTACCATTGCATTTATTACTTTTTTTAATAAACTAAGATACAAACAACATGTAATCATATAATATACCTCAATAAGAGGGATATATGTGACAGTAGTGTGCATACAGTGGTAACAATACACCATCTATCAGATCTAACCTTTATTCTCAAGCCTTTCTTCTGAAATAAAATCAGAACTAAAACAAAAAAGCACAAGGGTGTTAAACCCCACATCTAAAACTACATCCATTTGTGTGAATAGTTGCTATTCATAAAACATAAAAACAAGAAAGAGAAATAAGAAATAACATAAAAGTAGAATAGGTTATTACAATTGTGTCATTGTGACTGGTAAGTAAAAATTATCAACTGGAGTTGGCATTGAGCCCCTATGATAGCCACATACATACATACATACATACATACACACATAAACAGCATATTAAAAACTAGATAAAGACTATTAGAAAAATTCAAGTACAGTTTACTTTTCAAACACTGTAGTTTGTTTGTACTGCAGCTTTATTTGTTGTATGTTTTTTTTAGTGGTGACTTTCTTTGTTGTTGATCTTATTGTCTGAAAAGTGTTATCAAATCTTCCAATTTTTCTAATAACAGTAAGTACTGATCTAGACACCCTAGGTGTCATTCTGCTGTTTGTACAGGTATGTGATTGAGGAGATAAATCCTGCTTGTCACCTATTTCCTGATACCCTGTTTTAGTTCTGTTCTAATTGTTTATTTCCTCCTTACTCTCCTCTTTCATTTGAAGTAACTTTTCTCTCAGTCACTTTAGGTGGTCAGTGTTAATTTTAGTTGTGAGATGTTGTAGGTTCAAAAAACCCTTATTGCTTCTAATACTTATTTATTTTGTAATTCTGATATCACATGTCTATCATGCAAATACATTTTACACTGTGTGTCCATCTTTAACATACATCCCTTTTATTAGGCTATATTTTACTCATTTCACATTATAGTTTGTATATACAAGGTTTTTTATGTGCAACACTTTTATGAGAGCTCAAAGAAACATTATTGTCAGGCTACATTCTCCATGGAATTATCAAGGAGACATATTTGTGTTTTTTATGTTCTACTAGATAAATTTTCTTTTGGTTTTTCAGTATTCACAGAATACAATGTTGCTAAGTGATAGAAATACTAGGTAACCTAGCATACGCCTTATGTATTATAGGTGTGACTCCTACCAAGACAACAAATATGATCTCCCCTGTGGCTATTCCCTCTCCTACCTGGGCTGTACCTGCCTCAACTATCCAGACAACCACATTTACCCCACCAGCAAATGTTACATGTGTATCACCTGTAGTAGGGGTGGAGAAGACAAAGTCTGAAGAGACAGAAGAGTCTAAAGAAGAACAACAACAGCAGCAGTCCCTCCAACAGCAAGAAAACATGATAATTAAAGGACCTAATGCTCGAAATATGCTTATGCAGAAGCTTATGAAGAAAAGCGAGGTAATGGACATATTTTCCAACAATATAACAGTTTACAATAATTTTGAACTAAAGAAAGTTAAGTTTTTTGAGCAAAAAACAAATGTAAAAGGACTGTATCGAGACTCTATATGTAAACTGCTGTTTTATCCTGCTTTTACCCCTTAGGACAAAGGCAGGAAATAAAACCACCTTGATTACTATGAAGTAACCTAAAGTCTGTCAATAAAGTAATTAAGGTATCAGAAAGTTGAAAATATTGTTTAAATTATTTTAAAATATTTTTACCTTCCAACAAAGAGTTCCATAAAATATGCTGTCATTTGAGGTAACTGTCTATAAAGTCATTGTCTCCCTCCCTTCCTAAGGAGAGAGGCTTATCATATTTCCTTTTTTATTTCTTCTTTTTGGCAATTACAATTGTGCATCACTCTTTTATTGATTTTTTTTTATTCAGGACAACATTCTGATTTTAGATTAAAGGGGAATTTTACAAAAACTTGTTTTACCCTGAAGTTCACTTATTCAGAGGTTTGAGTATGTTATATTAAAATATTTTGAATATGCATGTCACTTGACAATCGTAGTCAATATAAAGTCACAGTGGAATACCATATATCAGAACTACATTTAAATAATTTTTGGTAATGTGATGCCACAAAAGTTTGCTCACTTTTGGGAAGGATATGTAACAGCTCTTTCTTATGCGAAATATTCAGACACTAAAGAGTATAAAGATGTATTCAGATCAGGGATGTAGAGTTTTCAAAATGGGGATATCCCTTTTACCTAATGGCAATGGAAAACAAAGGAATGTGGATCAACTTGTAGCACCAGTACCATCCAGAGACAGACCTGAAACAATTTGTACTCCAGCTGAGTTAAACATAGTGCACCATCTTGTAACAAGTGAGAATCCACAAACACAAATGTCAGTTTCAAACGCCATCCACCTCCCTAAGACAGCAGTATGGAATATAATCAAGAAGGATCTCCATCTGGAAAAGTAACATAAGTCACATGTACAAAAGCTACTTTCAAGACATATTTGTTCAACCATTCCATAACTAAAGAAATTAGAGAATGAAATGGGTGTTCATGCTCTTCCCTACAAAAATATACTGGTTAAGTTGCTAGACACAGCACCTGTGGATTTTTTTATGCATTTAGACTATTGAAACAGGCATTGGGAAGTCATCATCCTTGCCATCATCATCAAGTGTTCTGTCCTTAGACAGGTCTGAATCACAACTCTTCCTTTGATTTAACTCTATCTTTAGCTGCCCTTCTGTCCATAAGTCCTTTATTGTTGGACGTCATCATTCTTTACCTCCATTTTGATCTTCTCCTAAGGAATTTTCCCTTAGTTACCTGCTTTATCTGGACATTCCCTCTCAAAACATGCACAATCCAGATTTTCTTCCTCTTCATGATTTATGGGACAAATCCACTTTCTTCCCTCTTCTGGTGTAACATTTTCCATATCTCGAGTACATATTTTGCCATACTTTAGACTTAACTATATTCATTATTCTGTTCTTCAGTTTCCTCTCAAAGTTCTTAGTCAGTAGCTCCTTTTTCTTTCTTTCTTTAGAAATCTGATGTGATAAGGCTACCCAAATAGTGAAACTTTCACCTCTTCCAACTTCTTATCTTTGATAATAATGTTTAATTTTGTATTTTCTTTCCTTGACACTCTCATTACTTAAGTCTTTATCATGTTTAATTTCATTGTAAAATCATTTGCTGTTTCATTAAGTTTCATTGCTACGTTGTCATCTGCAAGATTTCACTATATGTGTTCCAATTGTTATTCCTTCAGTCAGGTTTTCCCAAGCTTCTTTTATCATTGAAGAATGTTGGTGATAATATACACCCCTACCTTACACCTCTCCCAATTGTTGCATCACCTGATTCACCTTCACCTATTCTCACTATTGCTGGTTAACTCATGTACAAAGCTGCAATCAACCTTCTATCTTTCTAGTCCACTCCAATCATTCTAATACTCTTACAAAAGCTTTCTGAAAATCAGTGAAACATAATTACCTCTTAGTTAAATTCCAAGCTCCTTTCACATATAGTTCTCATTACTTCAGTCACTTCTCCCATTCCACATCCTTTCCTAAACACAAATTGATCCCTTGCAATGTAAGCCTCTGTTTTCTTTTTCAGTCTTTGAATGAGTAATTTTTAGCATGATTATCAACATGTGTGGTATCAAGATAATTGCTCTGAAATCTGGAAGGTCAGTTACATTTGATTTCTTTTGGATTAGTATCACTGCTGGCCATTCACCTCTCTCATACATCTTGTTGCTGAGTGTGGTCAAATCATTTATTGTTTCTTCTCATAGTTTTATCATTTCTGAAGGAGTTTTATTGATTCCTTCTCCCTTTCTAATCTTCATATGTTTGATTACTGCAAGGACCATTATCTTCCTTGTCGTAAAGCTTTTCATTTTACCTTTTCTACTTTTATTTGACTTTTCCTGATTTTTTTATTTGTGTAGTACCACTTGCATTAGTTCATTTTCTTGTGATTTTTTTTTCACTTCTTTGTACGGTAAGTTTCATCTTCCTTGTCTTTTCTGTCCTTTAAATATTAGCATTCCCTGTCCAACCAAGTTTCTCTTGCTTTATCAGTTTTTTCTCAATTCGTTGTTCCTTTCCTGTATTTTTTCTTCTCACCTACATTTTTTATCATTTTCTCAGTTTGTTCTGTCTTCTACCCGTTTCTCTCTGATGTTGATGTTATTCTCTGAGCTTATGAGTATTCTTTTCTTTTTGTTATTCCAATGCCCTTATTCAAGTCCCTTACTTTGCCTACTTGTTTTTGCATTGTTGCTTCTTCATTCTGCTCCTTAAATGGTACTCCTTTCTGTCCTTTCAGTAAATAAACATTCCATCTCTTTCTTCTCTTACTTATGATGATTTTCTTCAGTCTCAGCTTTCAAGTGAACATCACTAAATTATGATAATAACCTGCACCTGATTCTGGATAGCTCTGAGTGTTTAGCATGATGTTTCAGTATCACTGTTTGACTGTAATATAATCTAGCTGGAATATTTCAAAATCACCTTGTTTCTTCCAGGCATATCATCTTTTGTTTTCATGCTAGAACCAGGTGTTTGCTATGTAGTTTTCTCCATCTGCAGAATTCAACGTGTTCTCTTTCCTTTCTAGTTTCTAACTCATATTTACTAATGTCTTTACCAACTCTTCCTTCTCCTACAACTGCATTCCATTCACCCATAATTACCACATAATCACTTCCATTTTCTGCATCAATCATCTCTTCCACCTGTTCATAGACTACATCTATTTATCTCTTCATCTTAGTCAGATGTTAGCATGTAGGCCTGAATGATCACAATGTTCATTGCTTGGAACAAGTAACAGCTATTACTTCCTCAAACTATCTTGATAACACTCTTTACTGTCTTTTCATCAAGTAGTACTGCAACTCTTCTCTGTCTGTCCTGTCCACCTGCATATATAACTCTTTCCTCATCACTGTTAAAATCTCCTTCACTCTTCCACTATACTACACACAGTTTCAAAATTTTCATCTAGGCATGCAGCATCCTTTTCTTGATGTTCTCTAATTTCTGCATTCTCAACATTATTCTAACATTCCATATTCCAGTCTTAATTACAGTTCCTTTTTCTTTGGTTCTGTAAGAATATCACTTGTTGCTAACCTGGGAAGCCTTACTTCTTTCTCTGCCAGGTGCAGTTCTCCCATGATTAAATGGCATGGCTCTGTTTACATTGTTTATTTCAAAGTCATTATTCTTGATATGTGCCATACTAGGGAAAGTAGTTGAAGTGGTTTCTCCTTGCCTTCCTCAACAGATGCATTTTAACCCTCTCACTGAAACATGTCAAAGGGCTTATGTCACAACATTTTAGAGTTATTTTCAAAACTTAATTAAACAACTTTATTATAATTGTATGTCAATATAATTGGCATCACAACTTAGTTTATAACTGAAATTTTAATATTGTATACGTTTTGATTTCTTAATTTGAAAGAAAATATTTTTGTCGTATGGCATGTCTTATTGTTCAGTTTATATTTGGTTATGCCTACCATACGAAGTCTATAATGGTTAAATAATTAGAAGCTCAAACTTTAGACATTTGCAAGCAAGAATGTAAAATAAAAACCTCCCATCTTTTTGATTTGCCAAGATATCAATATATTTTGCAAACCTACAAGAGTAGCCCCACCCACTACTCCATTATTTTGAAACCTCTTGTCTTCTCACACCTACTTCTCTTAAATACATGTTTATAACTAATAGAAAGAGCACATTCCAAACTATATAATTCTGACAGTTGTTTTTAATTGGCTTGAAGAGGAAACTTGTAATTTGACTGGAATGTTGAAATCTATTGAGTAAGTTGTTCCTCTGAACAGAAATTATATTTTTGTAACCCACTTATAGCTTAATTAGAGAGCCAGGTAAATTACAATGGTTTCATGTGTTCTAGTACATTAAATTGATAACTTTTTGTCTAGAGAAAAAATGTCACAATTTTCACACTAGGAGAAATTCAGCATTGTTTTTTAATATTGTCTTACAAAGTTAATAACTTAAAACTTATATACTATTAAAATTTGATTTATTAGCTGCATTTTTATGTCAAATTTATTCATATACCATGATAACAAAGTAGATTAATTAAATTTTGTATGTAACTCACTAAAACTTCATGATATGCACAGAAGATGATGCCCATGGCAAGAGGTTTAATAAAAAATATACATACAACCTGTCAAAGAAATATATTAAAACTCAATTAATAACAAATTACATATTATTATAATTAATGATTCATAAAACTGTAGTGAAGTTTTTTTAAATACAGATTCTGTAGCCTAAGAAGTATCAACTATAAGCTACACTGATTATCAAAAATAAAATTGCTTCTAAACTTGATACTTACATGGGACTTAACTTTTCCCAGTCCTTTACACGTGGCTTCCACTGGGAAAATAATTCTTTCTTATAATGATTCTTGCGGCTGTAATGAAAGTACATATTTCTTGAATTATGAGAAAGTAAACAGTGTAGTAATCAGGGAATATTATAAACAATAATAAATAAGCAGGTAAAATATGAAATGATTATCTACCAAATATAACTGAATGTTTTAATAAAAGATCTGTTCTATGTTGGTGGTCCAGTTTTAATCAATTTTTTAAAAAAAGAATCTTTTAAGTATTGTTGAACTCTTCAACATATCCACCATTAAATTTCTTCAATACCTAGAACAAGTTAGTAGTAAATAGTACATGATTTAAGACTATAAAACTCAGTAAGTACTTGTTTTTTTGTTAATAGTATTTTCAATACCACTATATATTTAGCAGTTTAACCCCCTCCTTCAAACGTGCGAGAGCTTTGTATTGCTATGTAAAATAAAAGACAGATATGTGTATGAATTTCTGACAACTACAATAAGTATCCATTAAGTCACAATCCTTCTGAGTAAAAAAAACTCTCAACTTTTTAATAAGGTTGTTAGATTTTCTTATAATTCTGTTGTTTCAAAAACATAATCCTTTTAAAAATGCCAAAAATGTATTCATGTCACTAAATATCTGGTTAGCATCTGGTTGTTAGCCTTTTTACCAAAATGAATCCCATAAATAATGCAAAAGTGTTGAAAACACACATAGAAAAATCACTCAAACAATATCATGAATATCTTAAGTCAATAAACAAGTAAAGTTACTATTAAAAAACATTCAAGTTGCACACGTAGAATGATTGAACCCCTAAAAAAACTTTATTAAAGTGTAAGTGATACCCATTAAAAAATATATATACATACACACACAAATATATGTATCATACAGGATGGCATTAAGAAAAAATATATAAATTCTAGAACCACTTACAAGTCTAAAGTCCAATTCATAGCAGGTTCAAAAGGCATTTTATCGACTCTTTCTGACCCATACTCTTTAAAGACATTATGCAGCTTTCTTTTGGGAAGTGAATACTTGCTATCTGAAAATATACTGTTTTCAGTCTTGTGGAGTACTTCTGTAAATTGGAGGCATACGCACACACACACTCTGTATGAGTTAATGTTAGAAAATGTTGGTTAGAGCTCTTTACATATCAATAGTATATCTCTTTCCAATCAAGAAAGAATGTTGTCCATAAACAACTCCAAAACTGGCTTATTTAGACATTTCAGCCAGGTTTATATCTTACAGTTTCTTTCGCCCTGTTTATCTTCAATAAAATAACTTGATAAGCATTACATATATATCTTAAAAACATTAATTTTGAACAGACCAATTTTTGTAGCAATTATATTTAAGAAACCCATCAGTTTTAATGTTAAAGTATTTATATACATATGATCTGTATCAAGCATTCATCATCATACCATTACCCACTCACTCAAATAATCACTGCTACTTCTATTGTTGTTATTGATTTCAATAACATTAGTGTTAAGTACAAATGTGGTTTGTGTACTTTGTTGAAGACAGTATGATTAATTTAAGAATTAGTTGATTCAACAGAAGATACATGCTATAAATAACTAGTGAATAAGCAGTAAAGAAATAACTGTCATTGTCTGAATTCACTTTTGCATTTTTATCTATAGTAGTTTATTTAAAGATAAAACATTTCTATGGTTTTCTGTAACAGATGGATACTTGATTCTTTTAGCATAGTATAAAAATGAAATTAGAAAGAAAGAAATATTCCTGTAGCTTTCTAACAGATATAATCAAATTACTGCCGAAACCACTTTACCGTGTACTGACGTATACAGATTAGAATCTCTTCTATCATATTGTTTTTAGCCACTGGCTCTAGTTTTGTTAGTAATTGTTTAGACAAGATTGTGTGACATCATGAAAAGATGACAATGAAGGGCTGTAGTAATAAAACCACTAAAAGAGAAGGAAAAATCACATGAAACAAGACATGAATCATGATATTTTCAAGTGATGACAGATTCTTAACAAATATAAGCCTATACCCAGGGAATCCAGACAAATTCTAAAAAAAATTAATGAATGGACTGTTTACAGCTGAGAATATCTCTGAGCTCTGCGAAAATGAAAGTTGGACATAGGGGTGTAACGATAAACCAATGTGTGTGTTTTTCTTCTAGCAAAGACACATTGGACTATCTCCTATGTCCACTGAGAGGAATCGAACCCCTGATTTTAACATCGTAAATCCAAAGACTTATCACCATCCCACCAGGATACGATAAACCAATGCACTAGTGAATTTCAGTATTATTGCCAATTTGATGCATCACGATACGAACGTATTGTATCGATTTGTCTGTTGTATTTTATGAATTAAAAAAAAAATTATTTAATAAAAGTTAAACTGGTGGCAGTTTCAAGATCTCACTTTTTAAATCCTTTAAGTGAGAGTTCAATGTAAATGAGTAAATTATCGTTAATAAGGCTACTGTAAAGAAATGTACTTCTGGTAAGAAAGAACTGTCTATACTCTCAATGGCATGACATATTAATACTTTGAATTTTAACAAAGAAAGTTATAAATCTTTTCCAAAATATTCAAAATAGCCTTTTTATCAGCTAGTCTCATTAAAAAGATATACTTCTAGTAAATACTTCACATTAATTATGACTTTGAGACTATACAATGTTATTTCATGACAGTTGTGTTTCTTCCAAAATGGCAGGTGAGCTGAAGAAAGACTGAGTTTATTGTGAAGAAACGAGTCAAAAGTGGTGTTTGGAAGCATTTAGACCCGGAAAAGATGCTAAAAAGGTGGTTCTAATCATAAGTCAGCAAACTTACAAGTAAAGAAAGTTTTCAATGTACATTGCTATAAAAGAAATTGTATTGCAAAATATTGAAATACAATTTTTCTGGGCAATACTTAGCCCTA
The DNA here is from genome assembly GCF_000517525.1 of Limulus polyphemus. Taxonomy (NCBI): domain Eukaryota; kingdom Metazoa; phylum Arthropoda; class Merostomata; order Xiphosura; family Limulidae; genus Limulus; species Limulus polyphemus. Next base: position 58,324 of record NW_013669330.1, read on the forward strand.
ATTAGGCATTAGTTAAATTTTTTGTGAATTACACTACATAAATGTTATATAATGATAAAATATCTTGAAGTAATAATTTGTTGAAGTAGAGTTGGAATCATATTTTCAAACTTGATATACAAGTGTACAGTTGACATTTGAAAAGTATTCGTCAGTCCAGATAGGGTTAATCACTAAGGTATTGTATGTCGACCATTACAAGTCTTGATTATCAGCTCTTTGGTTTGTATTGAAAAAACTTATTTTCACAGTAATCATGGGGTCTTTTAAGAAAACAACTTACACAGTTGGAAACCATCATGTGAGACAGTCAATCATACTTCAGTTGACTGCAAATTGATTATCTGAAATCTAAACTCATTTCTCACTTGGGAAGATGGAAAGAACAATATAATCCAGATTTGTCCCACATGCTTTCTACTTATCAATCAACAGGTTGACTGTCTACATTACTATCCTTCTCCCCACACATGATTTTTCTTAATTTCACACAAAGCACAAGACATCTTTGAGAGAGGTCAAACAGAAGGAATGCTTCCAATTGATGAAAAATTATCATGCTTACATAATACTAGATGCATGACTGCCATATTACCATTAACTTGCAGGTGTTCAAAAACTTAAAGCATGTAATGACAAGTTAAATATTTATAATTAACATTATTGTTTGTTTGTTTTGAACTTCGCGCAAAGCTACATGAGGGCTATTTGCACTAGTCGTCCCTAATTTAGCAGTGTAAGACTAGAGGGAAGGCAGCTAGTCATCACTACTCACCACCAACTCTTTTACCAACGAATAGTGGAATTGACCATCACATTATAATGCCCCCATGGCTGAAAGAGCGAGCATGTGTGGTGTGACTGGAATTTGAACCCGCGACCCACAGATTGCGAGTCAAGCTCCCTAACCACTTGGCCATGCTGGGCCCAGTTAACATTAAATAAAAATTAGAAGTATGAACAAAAACTTCACTTACCATTAGCATATTCTGCAGTTATGTATTCCTTTAAATAGAAAGGGAAATAAAAATAAGTTTAGCTGATATAAATTACTGTAACATTACTTAAAAACAAAATAAGATGCTATAAATACATTCTTATATATTACTTAATATCAATTTTTTAAAACTTTTCCCAGTTTATTTCATTTCATTTAAGGTATTGGATTTAGTTTATTTGCAAAATATCTTTCCAGTAATAATACAGTTCCTGATCCGTGATCATTAAATAATATAGTTGAACGATTTAATTAAATGTGTCCCATATTAAATATATAGAATAATTTTTATGTTGTACCTTGTCAGTGACAAATGTCCAAAATACCTAAGAAGACTTGCCCATTTTATAAAGCATGTTCTCACCCCATTCTTCATATATGAATAATACCTGTATTCTCTATTTATTTTTTGTAAAGATAACCAAGCGATTCAAGGAATTAAATGCCAAACAACATAATTTAATTTTTTTCAAATTAATATAAAAAACTACTTCATAGTTAGGTAAACAAAGAAACTCTTATTATATATTAAACCCCTGTAAAAACAGTCACAACATACTGTGTGAACTTGTCAGAATAAATTTTAATAGTAATTTTTTGTAGCAATCTAAACAATTGCTACCATACCCGAAATTATCCAGTTATAAAGTTCGGTCATTAACAAAAGAATACATGGCAAATGTGCATAATTATATGCATATGAAATAAACATACACTTATCTTATTTCACTTACCTAGAGCTCAAACAGAACAAGCCCAAATAATTATATCATAAAATGAAAATAGTACGTAGACTGTAGCAGTGTTAGAAATGTGAGACTCCACTAACTTGACGGTACTGTTCATCAAAACTAACTTTACTCATACACACATACATTAAGTCAACCTATATTATATTACTGATTAAGTACAACGAAGAATCAGTGAAAATTACAGTTAATAGTTCCAACACTGATAAAAAGTTTATAAATACATTACATACATGATGATTGCAAATTAAATGGTTGAAGAGTGAATCAATCCCCTTGAAGTTGGTTTCACATGTTGTACATCGCCAAGTTTTCTCAAGTGTTGCTTCACAGCTGGCCAAATGAATTTTCAAACCTTTTATGGACTGAAATGTCTTCCCACAACCCTGAGAAGCCAAATATTACCATTTGAAAAGCCTTAATATTTTACAAGGTTAAATTTAAGTAAAATTCATATCAAAGGATAAATTTATAAACAAAACCTAAGGATGAAGATACTACAGATGTTTTATTTAAAAAAAATTCTTAATCATTCCTGACAAGCTGGCCTTCTCAGGATAAAGTAAGCACACATAGCTAAAAGTTGAATATTTGATACAATTTTCTATGCAGGTAGCTATAAACATTTTTTGTTGAAGAAAAAAAAGTATAGGTATGTTGGTTGATAACAACTTGAAAGTTGAAACAATGATCTGCCTAAATTAATTTTTTGTAGGAAAAATACAATTACTTTAGGAAATAAAGTACTTAAACCTCGACTTTTTTTATTATTTTGTTTGTATTTACTAAACCAATTAGCTTTGATTAAGTAATAAAACTTTATGTTTCCCTGTGCCAATAACTGTTTTTTTTTTAATCTATCCATATATCTGTTAGTTTCACATCCAAATGAAACCTCCAGGAAAGAAATTAAGTTGAAAATTTTAAAACACATACACACTTACATTCATATCATTCCCCTACATTTTTTTTCTTTTACCAAAACAAAACTTTTTTTTGCTTCCACGAGGACAAGAGCAAGTGTAGAACTTTACACAAACACTAACAGGTTTGTATGGTTTTTTTGGGGATAATATTCTTATCAATTTCATTTAATATTTTACACATTCTACGGGTGTCTTCAATTTTTTTTTATATGATGAAGAATATGAATTAATACGAAGCTTTTTAAAAAGAATTAATATTAAACTTTGGAACTATAGAATAATTGTATTCTAACAACTTACATTTTTTCGGCATATTAGTTGATTATTCTGTTCTAACTCCTGCAGTACCTCACTGCCTTCTTCTTCTGTTTTTTGAATCACATCCAATTCACTAAATAAACCCTTCCATGGAATCAAGTCCTCCACCTGAATTTTTCTTTTAGTATACCCATCTTTCTCTTCCTCATCTTCATCATATTCACTTGATGTACCACTGTATGAATCTGATACTGAACACGTTCTACTCTTTGAGTCAACATTTTCTGCTAGATTCTTTATATAACTCTGTACTTGCTGTTGGGCTCTAAAATTACACCAGAAAAAACATTAAAGGATTTGTAGTGCTTTTCATAACTGTGTCTCACAATCAAGTGCAAATAACAAACCGTAAAATATACAATGCAGTTGTAATTCCACAGTAATGTTACCTGCACCTTACCAAACTGCATTAAAGTTATGACGTGTTCTTATGCTTGTAAAATAACTTATAACACAAAGTGATAATCAAACAAAGTTCTTTGTCTTTATCCGTTATAAATTAGATATTATTAGATGATTATTATGTTTAAAGTACCCAAAATTAGATAATCTATTCCAGTATAAATTGATAAGTACATTTTGAAAGAAAAAACGTGCAAGGTATTTTATATATATATACATTGGTTTCATTTAAACCATCAAACTTACTTCATTGCAGCTTTTCGCTTTGGAATTTTTGTTCCTTCATTAAAAGTCTCATCTTTCTCTTCCATAGTCTCAAGACTTTTAACTGGATGTGCATTTTTCATGTGTGGAATCATACTGACCTCCCTCAGTTTTTTACCACATATTTCACAGTTAACGTATCCTCGCCCCTAGAAAACGAAAAGTGGGAACATCATCATTTCAGACTAAAATATGGCTCAGCTCATGAAAAGTGTCTGGCAAAATCAAGAAAAGTGTTCATTTTTGTATTCAATTTTGAAAACTTTCTCACACTATTCCTTCATGCATATTTTTTAAATAAAATTATTATAACAGACATTAAACTAGGGTGTTTCAATGAATAGTCATAATAACAGAAGTAAGTGTTCCATTATTAAACTATGCTGAGACAGTCTACCTTAATTATATTTTCATAATGAAAAATAACTACATTGCTTCTGTGTAAAACTGTTACGATGTATCTCTTAACTATTGTTTCAGACAAAATCCCAGTTAAAAACATGTAAATACCTGCATCTAAAATGTATTAAAATTGTCATTGTAATCAATATAATACTGACTCTTAACACCTTACATGGTAACTTTTATAAGTTTTTGGAAGAATGAATATAACAACTGAGCAAAGTTGAAGAAAAAGTCAACACCTGTAACCATACTGTTATGTCCTACAATAATCCCCTTTGGAAACATTGACTGGACATTAAACATAAATAACAGAGGGCAATTTATTCCAAAGATGAAATGTCCAATAGAGGTTTAAATTTTCAATAAATTTTGATAAATTCAATATCATATTAATACACATCAGGATTAGTTTAATACTACTTATCATAACACATAATTAATTAGCATACTGGGCAATTAAAAAAACTTAGCCTTGAAGATCTTATCCTCCTGGATATTTATTAAGTTTCATGAATGCAAATATCGAAGCAGGACTAATAAAAGCATGTTTCCTAAGGGAAAAGTTTATGTTGGTTTATGGTTGCAGCTCAAAGGCATATAAACATTTTTATTTTAACCTGTCTAACACGAAAGGATCTAAGAATGCCAAGACCCTTAATAACCAAACCATATCATCCAAAATTAATATCAAGATACGAATTGCTGAGCCTTTTAATTTCCAAGTAGCAATTAAACTTCACTGTCAGCACCATGTGAAATTTTCTATGAAAGTTAAATTGTTATTCATAAAATAAACAAAAACAGTATGCTTCCCCTATTGTCAGAATTGGAAAATATAATGCAAAGTGAATATATCTGTATGCAACAGGAAGAAACTGTAAAAATTGTGGTCTTAAGATGAATCACTATACAAAGTATTTTGGCTGAGAGTTCATACACCTGCCTCGATTTTCTTCCAACTAATTTTCTATCTTGAACACTTGAAGGTATTTGACCACAGGTGTATATTGTGCAATTGCAAGCATCAAATATGGCAACAGATCTGTATAACAAAGCACAATAGTTTAGCAAACCAACTATAAAAGTCAAGCTTTGACAGCAGCTATTATCTATTACAATGATACACGCAAGTCTGAAATTTGTCACCTTTCACAATTCTTCTGAAAAAAAAATATTCCCTACATTTAGATTAAAAACACTCATTAACTCTTTCTCTGCTGCCTCAGTGGATTATGCCGATCACGTGACCCCAAAGTAACTGCAACAGTTTCCATACTCTAACTTTTAACATGTTTTTGTATCTTCACAAAATATTTCAAGCTCTTAGTACACATTACAAGTTTTTGTAGACAAAAAAGATTTGAATTTTTAATTAAGTATATTTAGTAAAAATATGTGAGTGAATTTATGAAGTCAGAGTGTTGACTGCTCCGAGTGCAAAGCAATGTTCACGTTAAGATTAAAAATACCTTTCTTCATCTAAAAATTTTGAATTTCATTTCTCCAATATAAAAAAACCTCCTTAATAAAAATGAAATATTTGTTTTTCAGAAAAACTTTGTTTATTTGTCATTTTCTCTACCCTAACTATACAGAGTTTGTCAATTTGATCAACCTTGTAACAGCCATAATATTTTTTTAAAGGTTGAAAAATGCAAAATAAAGTATTGACTATGAATTTCCAAAGTACTTTCACTGAGAGTTTCTACTTCTAACCTTTTCACATCTATTTACTATGTTTATTTTACTATTAGCAGCTGAAGTAGAAACCTGCCGAACATAAAGCAATGAATTACTGCTCCTGCCATTAGACTGTTTACGTGATATTGTAATAAGACACCATCAACAGCAAATAACCTTGTGTGCCACAATTATCATTACTTTCCCACAGAGTTTATTGTAATCTTGGCTCTGAGAACACAGTGGAAGATTACATATTAGCTTGCTTACAGAACAGTGATTGTAACGAGAATTGTCTAAAGTAATAAAAGTGTGAGAAAATGTTTATGATATGGCTCTGTACAAAGTTGGGATCGATCAATAAACTTTGTAGATGTCTGGATGTGATTTGTCTTTCCTGAGTGTTCAGAAGTTAGTGGTATAGTGTATAAAGTGTGTATGTGCTTATGAACATGTAGACATATGAATACTATTTACTTACAAATGTTAAATTGTTAGTTACTTTTATTAAAACATAGAAGATAATAGAAATACAATTTATATTACTTATGATGTTATGGAATTGATTTGTACTTGCATGTCATACTTGATAAACTTTGCTGTAAGCCTCATTTATTTTCTCAAGTGAAGGGGGAAAGACAAATTAATTTTTGTAATTACAAAGATGCATTTTAGAAAACCTGTGTTTCCTGTGGGAATAAAGCTTAAACTGAAAGCAAAACTGACAATTCTCTGTGCATAAAGCAACATAATATAATATGTCATTTGACAGATTAAAAGCTTGGCTTTCTATTGGTTATAAATAATATAGTATTGAAAGTCAGAGAGAACTATTTCTGACAATTTCTGAAAAAAGTATGTGAAAGGTTGGCATGGCAAGAGGGGTCCAATTTTCAATTTTCTTGCTCTGAAACTAAATAAAATTGAACGCTGTGAAAACTATGCTTTCCCTGAGCAATGGCAATAATATAATAAGCAATTTAAGTTAAATTTTGTACTTCTCAGAGGGGTGATAAATAAGTTAGAGAAGAGGGGGTTCGACAAGCTTAGTTGAATTTCTAATGACTCTTGTTGCATAGTTAAAAAGCCAGAAACTTTGTAATAGTTGTCAGACATATTCTGTTTTTGCATGTTTATATTCTGTGTTCTTTGGAGTATTATGTAATTAAATGAAAAATTATTTATTGCAGTAGTACCATTAGTATAT
>NW_013669330.1:66236-74644 GCF_000517525.1 Limulus polyphemus
CCAGTCAAACTACAAATTCCCAGTCAAACTACAAATTCCCAGTCAAACTACAAGTTTTCTCTTCAAGCCAATTAGAAATAACTCCCAAATGTACATAGTTTGAAATGTGCTCTTTTTATTGATTATAAACATGTACTTAAGAAAAGTAAACATAAGTAGACAAGAGGTTCAAAAGAATGGAGTACTGGGCTGGGCTACCATGGTAGGTTTGCAAAATAATTGATATTTCAGCAAATCAAAATGGTGGGAGGCTCTTATTTTATATTATAGCTTATAAGTGCCTGAAATTTGAGTTTCTAATTCGTTAACACTATAGATGTTGTATGGTAGACATAATAAATTATAAACTGAGCAATAAGACAAGACATGCCGTATGACGTAAAAAAAGCATATTTAGCTTTATTTTTTAATATTTTCTTTTGAACTAAAAAATTAAAACCTATATAATTTCTAAAATTTGAATTATAACCTATGTTGTGATGCCAATTTTACTAACATAAGACGATAATAAAGTTGTTTAATTAAATTTGAAAATAACTCTTCTGAAATGTTGTGACATGTGCCCTTTGACCCGTCCATAGTGAGAGGGTTAACTTGACTTCTGATCAATTCCTTAAAAAAACAAAAAAATTTACACTAACTTTGTAAGTGCTCGGAAGTTGCCCATATAGTAACTATGACACATATGTAAACATTGAAAAATAAGATACACTGTTAATATAATTTGAATTTTGTCAATGAAACAAACAGGCATCATAAAGTACTGACACTATTGGGATAAATCATTTTCTAAAATATACTGTTTTTCAAAGCTAAAGAACATGGTCTCTTACCTGCATATTGTGACAACTGTGTTTTATTAAAGAATTCTTAGATAATATTCTGCATAGCTTCTGGTAAATTAACATTCATTTTTATTGAAGTGCATGATATCAATCTTTTTTATCATCTAAGATTATATACATACATACATACATACATATAAGTTAAGGACAACAAGAGACCTGTTGGTCTATCTAGGCAATCCCACAGACTAAGCTAATCCCCATATGCAGCAAAACATCAAAACTAATTCAGCAATGATCACTTGCACCAAGATGTTCTCTAATTTCCACACTACAGATCATTTCTATATAAAATAATCCAATTTTATCTACCTCTTTACACCACAGACTGTCTTATCAATATACAGTACTAAATTATCACCTATAACTATAACGTCTTGATGTTTTCATTCCAATTCCTATCTGTCTCTTTTGTTTTCCTTTTCTTACTTACGTACTTACACGGCAGGGGTTCAGTTTGAAGAGAGAGAAGACAAGAGACTTCTCTCCCCAACTGGGGTGCTCAGGAACACTTTGTTCCTTTTTCCTTTTAATTTCTGTAATAATTCTTTATACTTATGCATTTATTTATATTTGAGAATTTCATTTAATATTTTTATGCATTTTTAAATAACACTTTATCTTTGTACTCTAATATATCCTTTACTTCTATTTATATTACAATGCATAAGGCTATCATGGTAGGCCCTTTTATGTTCTGCATCACATATACATTACTGTTATTGTTTAAATATTATTCTAATGTACTTTAATTAGCAACTGTTTGAATATCACCTGATGAAAGGTTTAAGCTAGAAACATTAAATAACTCACCTACATTAATATTTTTCTAGTGTTACAATTTTTTACAATTTATAACAATTTTGTGTGTGGCTTCTTCTCTTTAGTTTAAACTAAATAGAAGTAGCCTATTGACAACACAATTAAGCCTAATGTTATAGTTGAATATATTACACTTATCTTCTCACTAAAGTAAGTTTATCTTTAAAATAAGAAGTCACAAATAACTAATCTTTCTATAAAACTTATGTAGTAATACAATATAGTTAGCCTGTTTTGTAAACTACCAATAACCTAAATTGTTGTTAAAGTTGCATTACACTTGCTAAGCCTAATATAACTTTTGTAGTAATATTTGCACCACCCAGACTCAAGTTAACACTTTAATCCTAATAGTATTATTTATCATTCTTATCAAATCAACTTCTTTTCAATAATCAGCACAAATTACAACAAATAAGAATATTAATCACATCATTAAACAGATTTAAGTATAATATTCCAAAAACTTCATGAGTTAAGTTTTTTTAAGTATACGACTCCTTACCTCTACCCCACAAATGCCTCTGTGGTACAAGTAGCCTCCGATAGTAGTAAAATGTTTTCGACAACTAGGCATCTGACATGTCAACTTTTTAGCCCTCCGAAGAGCGATTCGAAGAGCCAATGCTTCTTCTTTTTCTGACATTGGTGTATTATCATTAACTTTAGCCTGCAGTAAATAAATATCAATAAAATACATAACCTCATACACTGTTGCCAAGGTTTCAGTTTATAATTTAAAATATAAGTTAATAAATTTATAAGCCTAAAACGTCATGAAATGATCATAAATTATTTAGACATTACTGCAACAAGAATAAAAAGATTCATCTTATTGTGTATTTACATTAAAAAAAAATTTTTCACATGTCAAAATTGCTATTTAGAAAATTATCAAGTTTCACCAAATATTATAAATTTCAGCTAATGATTTTGTTTTGTACGAATCATAACCATGACCCACACATCCAATTAGCTACTATTTACCAACTCAAATTTTCAAAGGCAGATAAAAATAATTTTTGATCAAAGTTTTCAACACTACTAAATGTTTAAAATTAGTTTAAACTAATTTCTTTAAGTGATGAGCTATAAGCAAGATAATTTTATACTAATAATAATGAACAGAACCCTGACCTAACATTTACAATAGCAGATATAAATAAAAATTGATCTAACACATCATTTAGTTTATGATACACGTACTTGTATAAGCTATGACAAACTGTGGGCATTTCTTTGAGGAATCTTAACCTTTCAACACAGTTAATGACTATGATCTATAAGTTGGCTAAGTTTGGCAAATAACTAGCATGATCTCTGCTTGACCATTACCTTTCATTGATTTTAAAATTCAGATAAAAATAACTTAAAAAATAAATATGCAAGTTTAATACTTCTGGTAGTATATTCCTTCAAAAGGGGAACTAAATGTTGATCATCTCTATTTGAGAAACAAAATCAAATATTTAATACATTTTTTAACCTTCTTGTAATTAACTAAATAATTTAAGATTCACAAGTTGTACATATTTAGTAAAGAATTAAGCAAAAAAAGAAAAAAAATACATAGTAGCCTTTATCTTTTACATTTTCTTGTACATATTTTACTTAATTTCAAATGTATCTTCCGTGTGAGGAGTTAAAACTTATTTTGTATATAACACTGGCTGTCATGAGAAGCATGAAAACTTGTTTTTTTAATTACCATTTTTTGCAACATATAATAATCTGAAAACATATCTGTGCTCTGCCCACCACGAGTATCAAAACCTGGTTTATAGCGTTGTAAGTCCGTAGACATACCGCTGTGTCACTGGGGGACAACATACATTTAAATAAGAATAATATAACAAATGTCTAAACCTAGAAGTATTATATACTATTTTATGATACACAAATCAAATCAGACATAATCCATGGTACTTACAAGTCCATTGTGACTGTTATTAATATGGAGAAGAACAAGTTGTTTTGTTAGATATTTGGCTCCACAGCTTCCACAAAAAAAATCCTAACAAATAAAGTTTTTTTAAAACTATACTTTCAGATATTTACATTCAAAATTAACTTACTGATCAAAAAAAGGCTTATTAAATTAAAGTGTAAGGAGAATAATAACAAAAAGCATCTTATTCTAAAAAGTGAAAAGTTTAGACGGTGAATGCCATGCCATTGCAACTTCTAATATACAGTTCAAGCCCATAGAGTTCTCAGACATTCCCTTAAACATCGGACATCATCCTACTTGTTATCATCGAATCTCTGAAAAAAACATGATTCAAATTTAATGTAAAAAGGTTTGCCAAATGTTCACAGAAGTGCTTGTTTGGTGTAGAGGAGGGTGAACATCAGGAACAACATGCATAAACATTACCATCTCTAAAGGAGAAAACTGCAGTCTCGAGGTGTGTCCTTCTGGGTCAGTCCCTATCTCCAGATGTTTGTATCGTTTTTAAAAAAGCAAATCAGTTCAGTACAATGCAAATTAAGACTGCAAGGTATGTAGTGGCCCAAGCCCAGACTCTAATGCAGATGAGTCAATTTTGGAACTTTTGGAACTATTATTATTTGTGAATACCTTGTCATAATATATTACAAAGTCAGCCTGGCTAAAAAAGCATACACTTTAAAATTTGGAATGGTATAAATGACAGTGGTGTATTGAAATTTAAGTGATAAAACTGCCACAAGTGACTTCATGTTAACTATGGTTGGGCAATTAATAGTATTTGCTAAACAATTAGTCAATCGCCCCATTAAATGATCACTACACGGTGAACCAGAAACCACGGTACATACAAGCACAAAAAAAGTTGGTGGCAGGAGCTGCCACATAGTTGTCTTCTCTCCAGTCAACACTTAAAAAAAAAAGATTGGTAGTGGGTGCTAACAGTAATAAAAACAATTAGTAATTTCAATCACTTGATTTATTCTTAAATTTGATTAACCAATTAGTTTATGTGACACTAATTGATTAAATTGACCAGCTCTAATACTATCACAACATTCACTTTCCTATGGTATACACATTGTGTCTGTATTATTATGTAGCATCATTGAGTTTGATTATTTTAAGTTTAAGCTTTAAAATGATTAATACATTTACAAATGAATTGTTTAGTTTAAAGATAGCCAACTGAGGTTTAAGTCTCTCTCTTTCTTTTTAAGGTTTGCTTTTATTGGAATGAAAATATTAAATATATATATATACATTGCAAGCCTGGGACAGAAATAGCTGAAATATTATCATTTATCTTCATATATGTTACTGCTAGCAAACAGTTGTTAAAGGTTAAGTATTATCCTGAAGTTAAAGCAGTAAACCCTTGACCTCATTTGCTTTTCCTCAATTACCAACTATCCACACTGTTGTTTAGAGTAGTTTTTTTGTGTTTGAACTATATACTCATATCAAAATATTTTCTAATAATGTTTATTCTTTAAACAAATATTTACACTATTTTATTCGTAAATAAAATACCAAAACTATATTTGTTCTGGGCCAGATTAAATATTGTTTGTTAACCTATATTTACATGTCAGTGATACTTCTTAGGATGTTGAGCACTAATCCACCTTACCAAGTGGCAGTTAAAAATCTGATGAATTGACCGAGTAAAAGCACAGGGTATAAATAAAATTTGCCCCAACTGGCTCCCAAGACAGTTTTCAGTGGCACCCTCTTCAGTCTGCAGAAAGTGATAGGTACCAAATTTTATTCACACAATATTTGTGATATAGTTTCATGTTTAGACCAAATAGATTTAAAACTAACCAAGTTATACAAGTCTAAAGTATAGCAAAATGTTTAGTTTTAAAAAATTACACTTTTCATATTTCCATAAAATTGGGATTAGTAAGTCCTATGACTTAAAAATTACATTTGTAGTCAGCACGTGTGCCTATCATTCCACCAAATTTGTGCCCTGAACACTCAATACTTTTTGAGATAGCGAAGACCAAACATGGGATGAAGTGTCACAACAACACTTTTCACCCGACCATGCATACACTGACCTAACTTGCCAAAAAAAAACTGGGGAAAATCTCAAGTAGAGCTTTTGACACAAGCTCAGACATGTTACTGACTACCCAAAACTATATAAAAAACTTAGATCCCCACCCCGATGGTTGGAATGAAACTCATTTTCTAACCTCACATAATGGTCTGATGAAGAAAGTTAAAAAAAGTTTTTCACTGAAAATAACCAAAGTACTTGCAGTTCATTGTATCTAAAGTAAAAATTTCCAAAATAATCCATATTGAAATCAGTCTACAAAACCAACATAGGAGTCATATTTATAGGTTTATCCCAAAGCAAACAGATGAATGTAAAACCACTGTCAAAAAAGCTGTATAAACTGTGTATGGCACATGACAAGTTGAAGTATGTCAGGACACTGGATGAAGCATATGTCTATTTATGTGTCCACAGAAGTTTATTTGGGCAATTTGTTATCATTCTGCTTGTGACAATGATATAAGATAGCTGTAGGTTACTGCTATAATGATAAGTTACACATTCTGAGAGTGATAAAAAAAATGCCACTGTGAATGCTGCATAATATAAGGCTGGTAAGCTGCCTACAATGCAGCCACATGTTAAAGTTAACATTCCAGTTCTTTCCTAAGGTGCAACTATAAATTAGAATTTGCACTATCCTACTTGCATACATCTCCCATGGACTTTTGTGCCTTTGGTTTAAATGGATAGGTCTTTGAAAGTTGTTGTCCACATGCAATTAATTATTTTTTAAAGTATGTAAAGAGGAGTGGACCAACAATGACTTCATTGTACTACACAAAAGTTTCCTCCAGTGTAAATTGTGCTTTAGATCAATAATCAATTATCATAAGATGGGATCAGCAAATGAAACTTTTGGAGATGCAAGGGCCATACAGAATCTAGAGAGAGAACTATATATTCTGGAGCATTATAGGCTGTTTCGGGGCAAGACATCTTGACATTATTTACTTCTAAGATGAACAGTAAACATCAGATTTTTCCCACTTTATCTTATGTTCCAGTGAATGAAACTACAAACCAGTTGAGTACAACCTAGTCATTTTATGAAATACTGAGACAATACTTGTACAAACAAGTTTCCATTAAGGGAAATTACTGACAAACCATATACAAACATGCAATAGGTTCTACCAGAAGACCTACTAAAAATTATATAATATTAGTTACAATTAATAATAAATAGTCATAATTACAAGTAGCACACAAACTACCAGAAGCTACTATGACCAATCTGCCCTAAGTATTTTAGATATCTTCACTGCCAGCAGTGTTTTCATCTCTTAACCCAGTAACACCTAACAAGGTTGGGCTTGTTTAATGATATTAACAAGCACCAAAGCAGAACTGTCCCATGTTTACCACATTTGGCCAATGCAGTTATTACTATTTAAGAAATTAAAGGTTATATATTAAATCTTGCTAAATACTATATATAACTATAATATTGATAGAATTATTTAAATTTAATACTGTAAATTACAACAGATTAGAGAAAGTTGCATTTTAACTTAATATGCAGCAAATCACAACTACATGTACATTGGATAAAAGCACAGCCTATGTGATTATATAGCCACTATTGTATTTAGCCTAGCTCTACCAATCTCAATCCACCATAATGTTTGAGGGCGACCCTGTTAAAGAAAGTCTGCCAAAAGCTAAACCTGAAGTATGTGTATGTATATATATGGGGGTGGGGGTATAAAGAGAACAAACCAAAGGCAATCAGTTCGTAAAAGTAGAAGGATAATATAATAAAAGTTATCAGCACATGTCTTTGTGAAAATGGGATTTCTCTGGGCACTCCAGTTCCCCACCACAACAAAATTATCCCAGGCATTGGACTAAACAGCCCCCCCCCCCCACATACACACCAAAAAAAGGGCCTCCAATCCAATTCCTTTCTATAAAATCCAATAAATAAGTTTCTTTAAAAATGAAATTAATCCTAAATACAAAATGTTCGAAACTAATATGAGAATAATTCCACTGTCTTATCATACACAATACGATTTAAATACTTCTTTAAAGAAAATTATTTACATCCTAGTTAAATTTGAAATATAAACACACAGTCAATGACCACACTATAGTAAATAACTGACCTAGCATAAGGTTCATAGAGTCGAATAACCTACTAGAAGTGAAAGGTTAGATGCTTAGGTTTGTGATGGAGTATACATGTCTGAGATGAAGAATGTGAATTTTATTTTGTAATGACCAGGATAATTATGCAATTCATACCGAGTCAAAACCACACCGCTGACTAATCATAACAAGTTAGAATTGAATAAAATTATATCTTTGAATGTTGGAATACTTAGGTTTGTATCAGATTATGTAAGGCAAGTATAAAGAAAGTTTTGCATTATCTGTACCTAATGTTTGAATTTATAAAATCAACTTTCATAATATCTTTAACGATGATTGTATGAAAAATGGTAAAAATTGTCAATCTTATTTACTTCATTTAAAAATAAGTTATTTATCACAACATTTCAAAAGTTATGTAATTCATTCAAAGAAAATATTCTCTCAAAGGCTTATGTGTTAGTATTCGAGCTCTCTCTCTCTCTCTCTCTCTATATATATATATATATATATATATATATATATATAATAATTACTTACTATTATTACTAGTTATATACTAATATAAGTGTTTCTAGTAGACAATAGTTAACTATTATTTCTTTGTATAAGTTGTTTC
>NW_013669330.1:74665-104921 GCF_000517525.1 Limulus polyphemus
CAACTATTACTAAAGTTAATAGTTAATTACTATTCAAAAGTAAAGTAATTACTCTACTAAAGGAGTTATGTTGTTAGTTATTACGTAGCTCTCTCTCTCTCTCTCTCTCTCTATATATATATATATATATATATATATATATACATAAAATCTTTCAATTTATTACACGTTATTGCAAATCTAATGAGTTCTTATAGGCAAATGTTAACATATTTTCTTTGCAATGTTTCTGCTTTGAAATGGGAAATCTACAGCTTTAAAATTAAAACTTCCTGTTTTATTGTGAACATAGAACGAAAATGTTTGATTAATAAATCCAATGTTTAAATCATAAATTCTTAGAACTTTTTTTAAGTACTAGATCAGTCAGACAGATATGTTTAGCTACGTCAAAGGAAGTTGATACATTTGATATAGCTAATTTATCAATGTATCTTCATGCTCTGTTTATTTGTAAAGCTTTAAGGTAGTCCTTCTTGAGAATTTGTGTGATGTACCGATATTCATGTTAAAAAAGAAATAAATTTGCTGCTTATACACTAAAGTTACCTCCATTTGTTTGAATAAACTTAAGTGTTCTTAATTTTAGAGCTTCATAATGCAATGTAAAATGGACGGACATTTAATATGTTAGAAATAATTCTTCCATTAAGCTTAACGTTGTCTTAGTCCTATATTTCTAACCATGACTACAGAAAATACATTTAAGCGAGAAAAAATAATGATTTATGGAAAGATTTGCAATTTTGAGAAACATTACCTTTTCTTTAGACTCTTCTGTAGCTTGTACAGATGTTATTTTATTTCTTCCTCTACTCCTTCTATCACTATATCCTCCTCTAACTGGTAGTTTGTCAATTCCAAAAGTATCAGGCAATTCTGCATCATAAAAAGAACTATCACCCGAATAATTGTTGGATTCTTCTGAAGTTTGGAAACTTACAGCCTTTCTTCCAGAATCACCTGTTGCTAATTCTCTTTCCACAGTATGCAAAGCAGCTGCTCTTGGCCTTCCTCTTTTTCTCTTACCTCTAATTGTTTCTGTAGCAGATACCTTGTTCATTGAAAGTGCGTCATTTATTTCTGTATCATGAGAATTACATGTATCAGCTGAACAACTTTTTGATCCTTCTGAAATGTGAAAATTTACTGGTGCCTTTTCTGATTCCTCTATAACTGTTTCTTTTTCTATAACATGCACAGTTGTCTTTCTAGGCCTTCCTCTTCTTCTTCTACCACTCTCTGTTCCTCTAATAAGGTTTTTATTCACTAAAGTTGTAGTAGTCATCTGCAGACCATCAGTTAGATAGTCTTCTACAACTGACAGGTCATCTGATATTATTGTCCCTTTTCCATTTTCAAATGTCTGTGACCTTCCAAACATTCCATTTTCTTGTTCAATAGATGAATATATCTCTTTAGATTTTTCTGAATTACAATCACTTACAACCATGGTTTCTTGACTCAATGATTTTGAACTCCTGGGAACCTCCCGAAGTTTTCTAGGCCTACCCCTTCCTCTACTTCTGAAATTTTTTGAAGTTTGACAAAAGGCACTTGTATTTTCTAAAGAAAAGTATGCTTCAGGAGGAATTTTATTATGTTCCAGTCTTTCTGATCTAAAATATTTTCTTCCACATGGCCTGCCACGTCTTCTGAAACTTCGAATCCTGGTGAACATCCTCTTAGGTTCTGCACTTCCTTTGGTCAGCTCTATGCAATTTATATCTGAAACTACTGCTATATCTTCTCTAGCTTTACTCACTTTTGCAGATAGCTTTTTTTTAGTAAAATCTCTACCACTACCTTTCATCCTAGTGCTCTCTCTACATTGAAATAGATGAACTGCTTTTCTTCGTCCCAAAGAGTCTTTCAATCTACTCATTTCTAATATATTTGCCAATAACATGTCTTTTCTTGAAGATTTTAACATACTAGATTGATTTTCATTGTTATTAACATTGTCTTTCCCAGTCTGTTCAGTTGCAATAAAGGAATAATTATGTACTGTGTAATGACCAGAAGAATCAGCAAAATCCTCATCTGAGTTAAGAGAAGAAGCTTTATGATACCATGGATCTTTGCAATTATCAGGCAAGCTACTTCCTGGTTTATCTGCATCATTAAGGACAATTGAATTGTCAGTATTTATGAGAGAATTGTCTGATATTTGTGTAGGCTTTAAGTTACGTGACACTGTCAGATGTTTTTCATCTCCAACCATTTTGAAACAAGTTTGAGGAACTTCAGTTGGTGATGGAGCTTCATGTTCTTCTTTCTCTTGAGACAGAGTTCCATTCACAACAGAAGAACATTGACTGCTTTTTGTGCTTAATGATTTTTTAACAGTAGCTTGACTACTCTGTGTTCTTATACCTAAGGTTTCAAAAATATTTCTATTTCTTTTCCTCGAGGCTTGATGTTCGGTAAGGTTGACATCATGAGAACTTATTTTCTTGGGGGAAATGGAGAATTCTATGTTGTCTTTTTCAGACACAGTAGTTGAGAAGTTTTTATCTTTCAAAACACTGTCTGATGGTGGCTTCTCAGCAGGACTGTTCACTTGAAGTTCATCTATCTCTGGTCGTAGGAATAACACAGTTGGAGTAGATGTATAAACACCCTTAGACTTGTATTTACCTCTTGGACTGTTTTTCTCTAAGCTGCTTGTGGTAAATGATGGACTGTTTTTAACTAATTGAGACTTTGCACTGTAATTTGGTGAAATATTCTGAAATGATACAATTTCTGCTGCACCATCTGATAAAGGTCTAGCTTCCAACAGGTTAATGCTAATATGTTTTGCTTCAGATTCAATTACATGGTCAGTATTCAGTTTGGAGGAGGGAGAGAGTTCTAAACTGTGCATGAAGTTAGGTTTTTCGCTGTCATTAGAATTATTAGGAGAGTTCAAATGAGAGTCATTAATGTTAAGAGCATGTGTTAATTTTATCTTCTTTTGACATGGTTCAAATTCTTCTTGAAGAACTGGTGTCACAAGCAATCGTTTTCTTTCAATATGGTTTAAATTTTTGCATGGTGTGAAATTCGTTGGACAACTCTTTGAGAAAGATAATCCATTCTGGTTTACATTCTGTGTACTAGTTCTGTCATTTTCTTCGAATGTAGAAGGTACAGAACCTGGAACATTTTCATTTAAGGCATTAACTTCGTGAATTGTTTTAGTATTACAAAGTTCCAAGTTCAAAGAGCTTTCAGAAGAAGAAGCATTGCACAAAACGATTTTATCTTCATTCTCTAATAATGTTGGACTGGCGTATGTTTTATCATATTCACTACTTGAAACACAAGAAATGTAATCACTTTTCACTTGAGACTCTGTTCTAGCAGATGCACAAGAGTCAGACTCTTCAGAAGAGTCTATTAAGGTTATGCGTGCATCTTCCACAGATGTACTTTGACCAGATTCGTTCAGTTTTGATGGACTAGACTGAAGTTTGGTCTCTGGAAAAGATAATGTTGATGATTTTGAAACATTAGATGAGCATATTTCTGCAGGTAATGATTCATTTTCTTTTTCTCTTCCCCTCTCTACAGTATGTTCTTCAGAAGCACTAAATGCAGAAAGAAACAAATCCTCACAATTACTTTCATAACTAGAAGAATTTGTTTCTGACATAGTAGAGTTCAAGGTACTATTAATAGATTCCTCATCACATAATATTGGTTTTGGTTTTATGTTTTCTCTTGTGTAAGTCCTTCTAGGCTTTTCAAAACCACTAAAAGAAACCATTGAATTAAGTCTGTTCTCGTCTCTTAAAGTTTTCTGAGCTTGTTTTCTACACTGCTGCTGCTTCTTGACATTCATTTCATCCTCTGAACTACTGTATAAGGTAGATTTTTTCCTGAATCCTTTTCTCCTGAAAGCTGAAAATAGAAAAATAAACTATGTAGTGATAACCAATTTTAAATAATCTAAACACATTTTTTAAAACTGTAACAGTATGCAGCTGCAATCTATTTAACACCCAAATCATAAGGTCAAGAAAGTTATCTTTCTTAGTTAAGATACTTTTTCTTCATATTCCACATGAGGAATCAAACGTAAATGGGCAGTATTTTTTAAATGTTCTGCATTTTTGAAGTGGGACAATTTCAGACCAAAGAAATAAAATAATCAATTACATGATACATGATGCACAAGGCTTTGCAAATATGCAGTATGTCAAAGAACATACATCAAACAAAATATATATCAAACAAAGGTTCAGATAGATACAGTATCCTTTAACTTTTTCACTACGAGCTCAGTCAATTCGACCTAACAATTGACCTTCAGAGTTTCCATACTGTAACTTCTAAAATGTTTTGTGTATCTTCACAACATTTTCCAAACTCTCAGTATATATTAATTCATTTGCAGACAAAACATGAGAATTTTTAATGAAGTATTTTCACTAAAACTTCCTCCATGAATATATGGTGTCAAAGCATTGACTGCTCTGAGTGCAAAGTGATTTTCATGTTAAGATTAAAATTACTTTTTTTTGTATAAAAAACCTCAAATTTCATTTGCGTAATCTCTAAAACCTCCTAATTAAATTTCAAACGTTTTCTTTTCAGTACAACTTTATATCTTATCTGTTACTTTCAATTTGGACAACTTCATAACCACCAAAATAAAATTCAAAATAAATTTAAATTGCCCTATTTTCTTTCTAGAGTGACTTCCAATTGTAACATGAAACTAGATTTATTTATCCTAAATAGCTTTAAACTCAACAACATACATCTATTTATACTTAAATTTGATTCTTTTATTGCCCCTTGAACCATGTCTAACTAATATTCCTGCCAAAGAAGTTGTAAATCACTTGGCGAATGTGCAACTCACATTACCCCATCAAATTACATGATACAAAGGCTAATTGCTAGTTGGTCATGAGCATACCTTCTGAAAAATTTTATTATTATTTATTTTACTTAATCTAACCTAAAAAGTTTATAATTTGTACATTTTAGTTACTTTATACTAATAAATAAAGAATACACATAAAAGACAAGAAATATAGTCCTTACCCAGGTCTTCTTTTCTTCTTTTTTTTTGTGGTCGACCGTCGATTAAACTTAACCCTATTTTTATATACTAATGGTACTACTGCACTAAATAATTTTTTCTTTAATTAAATAATGCACCAAAGAAAACAGAATAACAACACACAAAAAGCAGACAAAGTCCTCTAGCTATCACAGTTTTTCCGGCTTTCTAACTATGCAACAAGAGCTGATAAACATTCAGTTAAGCTAAGTAATGCATTTCCTGTGGGGATAAAGACTGAACTCAAAGCGAAATAGACAATTCTATACACAGAAAACTACACAACATGGCATGTCATTTGATATTAGAACTTTGGCTTTCTATTGGCTCTAAGTAATATAGTATTAAACATCAGAAAGAACTATTGACAATTTCTGAAATAGAGGATGTGACAGATGGGCATGGCAAGAGGGATATGATTTTCTATTTTATGGCTCTGAAACCAAATAAGATTGAAGGCTATAAAAATTATATTTTACTTGAATTATAATGAGCACTTTACATTCAATTTCACACTTCCTGAAGGGGTGGCAAATAAATTAGAGAAGAATGGATGCCTAGAGAGAACGGTCACAATTCTCACACTAGGGGAAATGCAGTTTTTTTTTAAATTGCATTATAAAACTAAGAATTTAAAACATATATAATATTCAAATTTGGATTATTAGCTACATTTTCATGCCAAGTTTATTTGTATACCCAATAATAAAGTAGCTTAATTAAATTTTGAATGTAACTGAGGAAAACCTCGTGACATGCACAGAAAAGGACGCCCGTAGCATGAGGGTTAACACACTATGCTGAATAGTTTAACAACGTTTTTAAGCATAAAATAAATAAGACTGCACTAAGTGTTGTCAGATAAGTTTCATATAAGGTTCAAAACTTGGAATTAAGTAGCAGTTATTAAAACCTCAAAAAGATCATTACTTTCATTCAGAAACAGAATAAATGTGGACAAAAAAAATGTAATTTTCATGCAAAGTGGGAGCATCAAAAATATATAATGAATTTAAAGAAATAATTTATTAGTGTGATAAATACAGAACAAGTCCTTCTGAATATCCATATAATTTCAGAGTACACATATTCAATGAACTATACCAGAATTATGATAGATACTTGTACAATTTTAAAACTTCATAATGACCTTGAAAAAAAATTAAAAATCCAAATATTATTGTCACAAAAGAACAAATCAGTTACATTCTTGCATGTCTTTTAGTAGAAACAAGTTTAGAATTTAGTTTTTCTTATCACCAAAATTATGCTGTGTAGTGAAAGAAACTTAGAGGGCCTAATTAACTTGATTTACAGTGAATAAAAACATTACCAAAAACATCATACACAAGATATTAAAAGCTCAATATAACTTACTTTTGTATATCTGTAACCTTTCTGGATGTTTGCTCTTTACATGATTTTCTTCTGAATTATTTTCAGTGAGAACAGGTACACTACAGAACTGACACACTGAATATTGTTTTCCATTGAGCTGCAGATTAAAAATAAAAAGTATACTTTAAACACTGAAACTTTTAACTTAAAACTTAAGCTTGTTAAAGTTGTACAATATAATTCAGTAGTCTTAAAAACAATGATAAAAATCACACTACAAAACAAATACTACTGAACTGATTTATAAAAGAATTAAAATATTTCTAGTTCACTTTAAAGTAACAATATCATCATAAAGTTTTTTGTTTCTATAACTAAGTAAATCCATCAACTTTTCAAATGTAAATGGAATTATGAATTTGACTATAAGAAGTCAATATGGTCATACAAAAACCACTGAAATAGGAAGGAACAACAGAGAGAATAATAAAATTAAAACCTTTATTAAATCCTTGTTTAATTTTAGAATGGTAAATTAAAAAGCAGAAACCATATTTGTAGTATCCGGTAGGGAAATCAAGATACAACAAAACTAACTGAGAGGGGATTTAGTAAAAAAAACAACAGAATGTATATTGAAGTCATCTTGAGTACATGCCGTAACATCTATATGGCAACAGAATGAGGTCCAATAAATAACAGACCTTTTGACTTTTCTCATACATCACAATAAAAAAGACAAAGGCATGAACCAATCACATTCACCAAGTTTAAAAAGCAAACTCAAAACTATACATAAACCAAGAATCATGGTATTAAGAATGGATACAAAGACCCGAGAGTATAAATGCATAAAAAGTAAGCCTACTCAGAACTTGCCAAAATACAATGGAGATTAAATTACTATGTTTATAAACTAACAGGATCTTCACTGTCTATTAACCAACCCAACCAACAAAGATCTTAAAAAATTATAGACTAATAAGCTTGCAGCATCTAAAGTCCAAACCTCGCTTAATAGTATAATAGATTGGTGTAACACATGGCGAGTTGTGCTTAACACAACCAAAACTCAAGCAATAATGTTCAACAGAAAGATAACTTGCAAAAGTAAGTCTCTCCCCAAAGTTGAAATAAAAATATGACACAGAACTACAATTTTCAAGGACAGCTGAATATCTATGCTTTACATACAATAATAAACTAACATAGTTAGATCACTTTAAAATCATAATAACTAAAGTCCACAGAAGAATTTATTATCTAAGAAAGATAAGAGAAATAGTAAATGGGTCGAACCAAAGACAATAGTGGTTATGTTCAAATCATTCATATGCCCTATAATAGAATATGTTAACATGGTAACAGTCAACATGTCACATATTCAGTACAGTCACATTCAAAGAGCACAAAACCAAGAAATTGGAATAGCATTTTGGCTCCCAAAATGTACCTCACCGGAATACCTAACACCAGAAAACGTATAACAACGATCGTGATTAAATACTTCAAAAAAAGCAATCAACCGTACCAAACTAACAAAGCAATTTTCATCACTAGCTACACCCCCCCCCCATGAAACTTGGCAATGATACCTCTCACTTCTAAACATAATACATGCCTTGAATGAGAATGTTTAACCATATGTCCTTATCTCTTTTACAGCCTTCAGCACTTGTAGGGTAGAAAATTCTGTTTTCTCAGGATACTTCCATTTCCCACCACCACCACATCAAAATTTGTTTAGGGCATCTGATTTATAAATCTCTGCCTCCCTGAAAAGGCTGTTTACTCAACAATGGGCAACAATCTTTACTATCAATAAAAGTAGAAACTTTAAGATATAAATAAGTAAAGAATAAATCATTTCAATTTGATTATCTTATAAAAATGAACCAATTGGAACTAGTGTGCGTGGTTCAACCTCTCAGCAACTGTTATCAACAAAAACTACAAGACATGACCAATGACAGTCACAGAACATGACAATCACCGTTCGTCAATCTCAAGTGCAATATTGTTGCAACTCTGTCTGCTCATCCTCTCTTCTTAAGCTTCTAATCTGATTTGAGGTTCGGAACAGGCTTCAAATTAATGGTTTTTCCTGACATCTTGAGACAACAAGTCATGTGATTAATTCTTGAGTTAAGAGTAAACAAACCTCAATTCCTATCATTGTAAAGCCCCCCCCCCCCAACAATTGGGCATGTAGTGGGGTAAAGAGAAGTTTCTGACCAGGCCTGAAAGATACTTAACCAAAACAACAACTTAGGATCAGACAGACAGACTGTCTATTAAAAAACTACAGTCCCATCGGTCTGCATAAAAGTGGGAACAAAGTACAGAAGAAGGGCGAAAAACTCATGGTAGAATGTCAAATTTTCAACACATGGATACTTTCTTTTAAAACCATGGGAAAAAAAAACAATTCAACTTTGTTTTCTGGTAACAAGAAGAAAATCTGTAGATATTTTCAAAACTTAAAAAGGTGAAAAACATCAACAATATTTGAGACTATTTTATCACTCTTAAGGGTTAGTAAACAAACATCATAGCGAAATGGCTGGGCCAGTATTTTATACCTCAATATACTGTTGTTGTATCTTATTAAGCACAAAGCTGCACAAAGGGTTATCTGTGCTCAGATCACCACGGGTATTGAAACCCAGTTTCTAGCAGTATAAGTCTGCACACATACCGCTGTGCCAATGGGGGGGCAACCTCAATATAATTAGTCATATTTTTTTGCCAACTTGACAGTTCATTTCATTTATTTCCCCTAGTTTAAATAACTTAGAATTTGATTCCCATATAATTTTACTGTTTTGTTATATTATTTAAACATAACATTCTAGTATTTTACAAAAGTTTTTTTTGTAGATATTTTGCAATCACTTGCAAATGGTCCTTGATTAGAATTTGGATTTATGATAATTTTGATGTTTGTGTTGATGTTATATTCGAATCTGCTTCTTGATAAAGCTGTACTGAGTTGACCATATGAAAAGATTAGTTCTGGAAGAAATATTCCTACATGATCAAATGTCTGACCCTGCACTTTATTGTGATGACAATGGCAAAGATTTAGTTCAAGGGCAAGTCCATAAAGGTATAACTTTTCAATAAAAATTCTCATACAATTTTTTCGCAAGTTTTTAAAAATCTGTTACTGAAGGTGAAAAATACCAAAATAAAAAAAAACAGTAAATATAATAGCGCCATCTGTTGGTTTGTAACAATATTAAGTTATGTTTCACACATACAGACACTGGTGTTTATGTATATGATACAACAAATACAGTAACATTTGTAACACCATCATAAAACAGAGAAGAACGTAATGAACTATGTGGACTTACTCCAATACACCACTGATAATGGTTGATAATTCCATTAATATTTGAGAATGTTCTCTCACAGCTGGTAACAGGACAAGGAATTTGTTTCTTTATCTTAGTCATTAAAATCCACTTCTCTCTTAATTTTGCAGAAATTCTTCTAGGTTTCACTGTTTCTCTGGTAAAATAAACAAGAAGAAATTTATTACATTATTTACAACAAAGGTACCTCTGATATTTTACTTCAACTCAGTTTTAAAGTTTATAAAATTACTTAACTATATCTTACCAAAATGACTCAATGACTTTGAAAATTATGAAATTCTCATTTGAAGTAAGTACAGCTAAGTAACAACATTAACATAATAAGGGCTACATTTAATTTTTGGAAGTGTAATACCGTATTTAAGATGTTAAATTTTATATAATAGCAGCAATGCCACCCTACGGGCAATGGTTTGTTCTAGTAATTACTAATTGTAGTATTTATACTTTATTGAAAAAAATTTAACATTTTCTAAAAAAGGATTTTTTTTTCTGGGAAGTGCTGCAAGTGAAAAGTGTTCGGACTGTGCTCTTGAGTTATACACAACTCATTGCATCAAAATGATTCAAGGTACAGACAGAGCTTAAAATTTACGTAAATTTTACCGACATAAACTGTAATGTTTTTATATATTACAAGTGGTACCATTTATTGAAAAAATAATAGTATTTTTAAGAACTCCAATTTCTCAGTACCACATTTAGAAATTACATCAATAACAATATAATCAAATCCTCACGTGCAGTCCTAATGAAAGTCACGTTCTTGTTGTGAAGAGAGTACTTTTATTTAAAATTGTGTTCTATTATAAAGAAATGGTTGTTGCACATACCACAGTTACTTTTCTAGTTGTCTGAATCTTGAATACCCCAAGGATGAAATTTTTTATGGATTTTTCTTGTTTGTGGTGGCATACAATAGATGGCGCAGGAGTTTTGGTTACATACATAATGACATACATGCTATGCCCATTATAGTAAGATGTAAAAAAAGAAGTTGAATCTTGCAATTTCACTTTTATTGGTGTGTTATGAATGAAATATAGTCTAGTTATTGATTTATCTTAGATGCATAATTCAGAAGATACAATAGCATATTCATCAGCCATTCCAAAAATTCTTGAAACTCTAAGTTAATAGAGACAAAATGATGTGATCTAAGATCCTAACATAAGGAGTCAGTACAACTAATGTAGTAATTTATTTTTATTACAAATTTTATAAAAAAAAATTTAATTAATTTGGAATTCAAAAGAAAAATTCAAAAAGCAGGGTTTTATCTTTCCAAGATTGCAAGGAAAAACAATTCATATAATTTGATCATGTAGAAACCTAGTGAAAAATAATTTGTCCCCTAACATACGAAATAGTTTAGAATGGAAAGACAAAAATAGTATAAATGCTAATAAAAGAGCAAACGTTTTGGGAAAGTTAAAACAGCTTTTAATATATATATCTATATGTTTTAGTGTAATAGTTATGGAAGAAATTGGCTGGATTTCAGATTGTTGATGTGGTATTACAAAAGATTTATATAAGAATACTATTTTGTTAGAGTATTGTAAAACTTGCCTTAATTTTAATGGAATAACATTCTTTCCACAAATTGCAAATGATAAGGTATCATCTTTCAAGTATGTTGCCTTTGGAACCTTTTTTGAAAGTTTTTTTTTTGGTTTAGGCTCCATAGAAGGGCTTTCTTTACTAACACTTTCTTCTTCTTTGTCTAATACAAACTGTACTGAAACTTCTTCCTCAGAGTCTCTGTCTCTCAGATTATATGAATTCTGCATTAAAGTTTCTGCATTATTTGTGTTCTCATTTTCTTCTTTTGAGCATTCACAATCAGAACTTTCATCAGGCTGAGCAAAAACTACCACCACTCCTTGATGACATGAAGTACTTGGAATTGACAAAGTTGAGTTTTGTAAACTGTCTTCTTCTGGATCGTCCATGGTATAGCTGTATCAGTTTCAACCTGTGGAACAGAATATGATAAATCTATTTCTCCTAATTCATCTATATTTATGGTAATTTTTAACAATAATTACTATCCAACATATTAAGATATGTATGCTGAAATTATGAATATGCAAAAAAACAAACAGGGACACAACAAACAAAGAAAAAATGCAGATCTGTTTAGAATATGACAAATTTAGCATACTAGTACTCAAGCTTGTTTTGATATAATAAACATCAGTTCAACAGTTTTAAAATTAATGGTCCATACAAATTACAAATAAAAAACAACTGATTCAAAAGAAAGAAAAACTCCATAAATTATTGCAATATTAAAACTTTCTCAGTTTAAATAAGCACCTGAGGAAATGTATAAAACCAGCACGTAACCTAGTATACCTTGTATTAATATTGCTATTGTTATTCTGTAAACGGTTTTTTAACATGTTTTTAACAAACTGTTCTGTAATACATGTTATTTGTAATTAACTATTAAAAGTCTGACTGTTTCATGGAAATGCTGTTTAAGATCTTGTTTTTAGTATCAAGAATCATATGAAATGTTAACAATTATAGATATCAAACTTATTTTTGATACTTGAGAACAGATGTTCTCAAAGATCTTTAAGTGTGTTTGTTTTGTATTATTATCTATTCATTTATTTTTTATATTTTGCTTGTTTCTACAAATTCTAAAGTAGAGAAAGTCTTTTCTCAGTCATCTTACAGTTTCTTTTTTATTTATTCAACAGAAGCAACTACTCTGATATCTAATAACAAATATTATTAAACAAATGGTGCATCTATTTAATTACTTTACTAATTTAGGTTTTAGTGTGTTTTTTCTAACTTGCTGCTGATTTTTTAGGGGCGACTGCTTTTATGAAAGAGGTCATCTCAGTAATTTCTTATCTTTACTTTCCCTGAGTAATTAATAAGATGCATACCAAAAGTTAATAACTGGATTAAGTCTTCAAAAAAAAAAAAACTATTTAAGTGAAAAAGTTCAAGTGATAAGAAATAAGCATTTTTTAAATTAAAGTTGGGCCCTCAAGAGGTTTTGTTACAAGGACTTTGTTGGTCAATATTTATGTTAACAAATGTAATAGGTTGGTAATGGTGATAAAATTCCTGGTAAAGTTGTGAATACTATTTCTTTAACTCAGAAAAAAAAAAGAGCCATCTTAGAATTGAGCAGAATATGGAAAATGACTTTCAAAAAAGGTGCTCAGTAAAGTATTATAATATGAAATCAAGAAAAACTTGTTTATTAGACAGAATAATGTGTTAAAGAAAGTGAATTTTAAGTGAGATTGTAGGTAACTGATTTATGCCATTATTTTAGTTTAACTATAACAAAAAAAAGTGTTAATAAAGTTTACTAAGCCATTTACAAAAATTTCTGAAAATAAAATAATGGATACAGTCTCAAGATGGGCTCTTTGAATTATAACTGTGCTAAGAGACTTATAAAACTAGACTAAAAAATCATCAAAAATTGTTAATGTTTTGGAATAAAATGTTCATATGTCTGATCTGATAAATGAAAAAGAAGTAGGATCTTCAATAAAACACACACACATATTATTTTGGTACCTAGTCCTAAACTTGCTACTCTGCAGAATTATTTCTCTATTATAAACTTCTGGAATAGTTTACCTGATGATGTGATGAAGATGGTAAATGTGTATGTCAAAATATTTGATGCACAGGGATGAGGATTTAAAGGGTTAGATTTAGCTTATGTTATTTGTACTAAATGGTTGTTTAGATAGGTAGAGTGAGTACCTAAAAAGGCTGAATGAGACAATATTTTAATTGATGTGAACTTAGAATAAATCAGGATTATTCAGGAGAGTAAAAATTACCACTGATCAGATTGAGAAAAAAAAAAGTTATCAAGCTATATGATTGATTTGTGTACGAGTAAGAGCATTAATCAAAATTCCAAAAAGTTAGTTAAAATTCAGTGTGAATCAATCAGAAATAAAACCTTAAGTTAATTAAAATAGTTTTATTTTTTTAATATATTATGTAGCCTTATTTTGTTAAATCCTTAAAGACTAATCTGAAAAGATCATTTTGCATACTTACACGAAAATTTTATACAAGACCAGTAAGAATCATAAAATGTTTAGAAATTAATCCGCTTAATACCTGAGAAAAGTTTAGTTCTATGTAGCTGCACTATAAACTTAGATGCTCTACTAACAGTTTGTTAAAATTATATGAAATCTTCTGATAAATCAAGTTTTACGTTTCGAAAATTGTTAATTCTGAGATAGAAATATGAAATTAAAAGTGCAATAATGCTGCAATAAATTATAATATTTAACAGTCAAAAAACTAAATCAGTGGAACGTAATGCAAAATTCACTCTCACTATTTCTAATATTTACCTTGAGCATCTAATTGCACACTGATCATGAAAGCTGAAGCTAAGTCCATAGGTGCATTTCACTGGACTGAGGTTGTACTGTTTTCATATCTATTATAAGGAATAAAAGTTGTTATAACTTAAATTACATGTTCAGGGGAACTTTTCAAGAAAAAACCCTCAAATTGTGTTGTACTTGTAAAGTAACAATACACTTTCATTTATACATATTTACACTTTACAGCTATCATATTATGCTTCACTAACACTATCACAGTCTGAACTATATGACTGAATAGAGCTACTACTTCCTAGCATTGCCCTATAGTCTGAGTAAAATTAAAAAGTTTGAGGTTCAAACTTTAATACAAGATTATTACTTAGTTATAACAAGAGAAACTGAAACTTTGAAAGACACTGGGTCACTTTCATTTCCAACATTTCGTCTAACATATGGAAAAAATGTGGATTTTTGACATAGTTTTGAGTTTTTAAAATCTTAGTAATAATTATCCCACCATTATAATTTATATATTTGCATATTTTTTCACTTCCTACCTTGATTAATATTGCACAAATTTAACGTTTCAAGCATTTAGTTACGGTTTACGTATACCCACACTCACAGGAACTATTAGTACTAACTCGCACTCACAGTCACAGTTAACCACGAAAATCACAAACTATTAAGTATTATACTTTTTTTTATAAGTGTTTACGTGTTACTTGTTAGATAATGTTACACTAACAAATACTATCAGTGTTGCTAAAATTTATAAACTATAATATTTTTAGCATCAATATCACTGTAAAAAAAGTGTAATAGTAATACTAATAGTGTAAACAGTGCCATAACGTCTCAACTACTTAAGCCTAACTTAAGGCTTAGTCAAGAGTCTAACGCTCACTTAAAGTTTTCGGAAAGCAAGACCTGTACATGTTTGTGTAAAAAGCCTACACTACAGTCTACTCCAGACTACTAGTACTATCGTAACGAATAACACAGCAAGTCTTACCCCTTGACAATCACAATTTAACCAATAAATTTTAGTATAATTATCAGTATTAAAATAATTTCATACTTACGACTCTTTATGTTATACTTCAAGCAGTTGCTTTTAAACTGATTATGAAAAATGAAAATATTTGGTAAAACAAGAGAAATGTTAGGCTTAACCCTCCTTGGATTCGAACCCGCTAATATGTATGTCCTTTTCTTAGTAATTAATCGTACCGAGTTTCTAACCCTGATGTGAAAATGAAAATGGCGTACACATTTTACAAGTTAACAAATATCAAACTCCGCTAGAGGACAATCTATGCGTTAAAATGGGTTACTTTGGATGCCTAATCATATTTTTTTTTCGCTCACTTCTTATCTGTGTAATTTATTAATTTTAACTAAGTTATACCCCACTGAAATATAAACGAAGTATCATACATTTTACGTATAATTTTATATTTACTTCATCTTGAACTTTTGAAAAATTAGTTATTGTTGTGTTGTCTAACTGCATTGGTAAACAAGTAAAAACATTTCCCCTTCTGGGGTTAAGTTCTTTACTAATCACTAATAACCTAAAATGTAATACACAGAAATATGATGTTTGGAAATTGAAATCACATCGATTTGGACAGTTCTAAATTATTTATCGCAGTATGAAAAAGAGCATATTATTTTTGTGCACTTTTGATAATAGGTACTAATTAACGTTAAAACGACAATCATTTGGTCTTTTTATTTTTGTGAAAGATTAGGATAAAAAAGCCGCTTTTGATTTGGCTTTAAAAATTGTAATTGGTTGAGTTTGTATATGTTAGAACGACAATGAAAGTTACACAGGCAATATGGTACGCCTACTGCGAGATATACGACGTAGAATAATTCATAATGTAATTACAAGTTGCAATAAACTGTTAATTTATTAATATTAGAAAACACGACATTTACATTTAGATAATTATTAAATAACTTTTATCTTAACCGACATATCTCCTTTGGGGCTTCTTCGGGGCATTGTTCTATTAATTATGTGTTCCAAAATTAGCATTTCGGTATCATTGTTGAATTTCTTTGATTTAAAAACCTAAGCGCCAAGGGTTTCATTGAAATCAAGAATAACTATTTAATTTCTGTAGTGCATATTGGTGTATAGAAGACATATTAATACTAGAAATAAACGACCTTATAACACCAAAATGTTGTTTTTGTTTAGTTAAACACTCAATATTTTGCTTTACAGCTTCTTCAGGAGCGTTAACTAAAACACAAACCGAACTGACAGTACAAAGTTTCAAAAGGAGAATCTGTGACTTATATATCTTACGCATTCCTTCATTAGCAGTACCCTCTGCTGTGGACAGCAGTTTAGCCTATTCAAGGCTCATCAGCATAGGCCGTTTATAATGGTAAAGTGTATTTTTTTGGTTTGCTAACGAACCTTGAATAGGCGAAACTGCAGTACACAGCAGAGGGTACGGCCATATAATCATTAAACAGCTGGTCCGCTGTACAATATCGAATAATGAATTAGGCGAAATGTCATAACATTGTTCACGTACTTAAATTAATTTAGGTTTCTGTATGGTGAATTAAAAAAGATTCAAAACCCCATAGAAAGAATAACACCAACTTAACTGAGAATGATAGTGAAATTTAAGAACGGAATTTAGATTGTAAAAGTAATAGTGTTAATATCGAATACTCAAGAGAGATAGTTTGATTTGATTTGAATTTCGCGCAAATTTCGAGAGTAATGTGCGCTAGTTATTCCTAATTTAGCAGTGAGAAACTATAGAGAGGCACCACCACCAACTCTTGGGCTACTTATTTACCAACGAATAGTGAGTTTTCTGGTCACATTATTACGCCTCCACGGATGGAAGAGCGAGCATGTTTGATGAGGGCGATTCGAACCCGTAATCATCAAAGAGTCTGGCGTCTTAACCACCAGGCCATTCAACACCTCCAGAAGAGATAGGTTAACCCTAATTTATAGTTACGTAGTTGATTCCAAGAAAAAGGTTTAACTTAGTAAATGTGGAAAAATCCAAAATTAGAATGGGTTTATCGTTTTCTTTGTTTTGACAAAATTTGTGGTGTTATTAATACATGAAAAATGAGTTTATTCAGTTATTTAGTAAATTAGTGTTTACGCCAATTAATACAACTTTAGAAAATTGATTTTACATCTGAAAAATTAATGTTGTAGAGCAAAGCTACACAATGGGCAATTCACATTCTGTTCTCTCCAGGGAATCGAACCTTTAATTTTACCGCTGACCCACTGGGAGACTTAAATTAATTGTTCATTCCATGAGGTTTAATTTAGGAAAAAGTTAACGCGTAGGTTATTTTGAGATAACTAAAATATTTTATTCTCTGTACAAAGTAAAACTTCAGAATGTTGTTCTGGTAAAATGTAATACAAATGGATTGTTGTGATCTAATTATTTCCATTTTTCCAAATATTACACTATGTTAATTAATGTTATGATCTTTTATCGGAGAATTTAAGAAAATGTGCAGATCAGAATTCCTGCATCAAGTAAGCATTTATTCACTTCAGAGTAGTTATTTCAGAACTGTTAAAACTGGAGCCTGATTTGCTTTCAGTGATAATCTGGTACCTTCTGATTGTCCCAGTGTGTGTTCCACTGATGGTAACAGTTGCTTTTGTCAGGTCCACACAAATTCAAATTTTACAATTTGCTTTTGTAACAACCACCATCCTGGCACCACAGTCCGTTGGTTCTTCCACACGCGATATTAGTTCCATCTCTTTCCATTCCAGGATGGCACCACAGTCCGTTGGTTCTTCCACACGCGATATTAGTTCCATCTCTTTCCATTCTAGGTAGCTATTGCTTTATTACTCTCACCCACCTCTTCCCCTTAGTGGCTCAGCGGTAAGTCTGAGTGTTATAACGCTAAAAATTGGGTTTCAATACTCGTGGTGGGCAGAGTCTGGTAGCATATTGTCTAGTTTTGTGCTTAACAACAAACAAAATATATTGATCCTTCCTATAAGAATTCCTTTAACTCCCTTTACATATTACATTACAATTATTAGTAACATAACATGTACAGCAACAACAATTTTCTGTTACCTTACAATCTCGTGTGGGGAACTGTCTGAACTGTTTTCGATGAAATATAAACAAAAATGACCACACACACCAGAAATTATTTTATTTCCTATGTTTGGTTCTTTTCTACAACTTCATCAGGGAATTTCATTAAGGTTTAAACCATACAACATTAGATGGAACAAAACTGTTGTTGCGTCACAGACCGGTTTGAAATAACAATACTGTTAGCAGGTTCTTTTAAATCATCTGGTGGAGTATTTCGATCTGTTTTAGATATCGCGCATTCTGAGTTACTTTGTACAAGTAAGTTTCCTTTTTTTACGTCAGTTTAGTACATTTAATGTGGTTGTAAACGTGGCCTACAACTCACCATAGTGTTTAAGTTCGTAGAAACGTTGAAGGAAGAAGTAACTTTATCGGTCAGGAACATCTCCATCTATTTTCATATTTATAATCTACTTTCGAATTTACTAGAAAACTTGATGTCAAATGTTTAGAAATTTCTAAGCCTATATTATCAAACTTTTCGATTTGGGTCGGGCATAGCCTAATGGTTAGGACACTAGACTCACAATTCC
Organism: Limulus polyphemus; assembly: GCF_000517525.1. Lineage (NCBI taxonomy): Eukaryota > Metazoa > Arthropoda > Merostomata > Xiphosura > Limulidae > Limulus > Limulus polyphemus. The sequence goes on from NW_013669330.1 coordinate 93,455, forward strand.
TTATGTTTTGACCCAAAATAAGAGCTTAACTCATTTTCGACCTCCTCTCTTGAAATTAGTCCAAGTCCATCCAGAGTTCAAATCTCTGTCACCGAACATGCCCACCCTTTCAGCAGTGACGGTCAATCCTACTATTCATTAGTAAAAGAGTAACCTAAGAGTTGGGGGTGAGTGATGTTGACTAGTTGTATTCTCTCTGGTCTATTATTGCTAAATTAGGGACGGCTAGCACAGATTGTCTTCGAGTAGCTTTGCGCGAAATTCAAAACAAACCTTTCCATCTGAAACGTCATCGTTATGACCCGCAGCTTCCTATAGCGAACAAACAAATTCCATAATTAAAATTGTGGCTTACAACAACAATATGATATGTATATAAATATAATAGTACTGTCTGTTGTCTGTCCATGTTACTACTTCTCAGGGTGTTGATGGATCTTCACCCAAATTGGTTTGGAGGTTCGTTAGGTCCATGCGGAGGTATACACAAATTTTCAGTTTTGCATTTTGCGTTTTTTATTACCGTTTTTACCTTCTTTATTACTACTTCGCCCCCTGTTGATGGATCTTCACCAAATTTGGCATGAAGGTATGTTGGATCCATGCAGAGATCCATGCAAATTTGCGGTTTCACATATTTTGTTCTTGCAGTTTTTATGGGCATTTTTGCTTTTTTTTTTCAATTACATATAAGGGAAGCAACTTTTCATGTCCTAAGACAACCATTCATTAATCATGAATTTGCATAACTTCCGTCCAGGGGACGGGTACTCCAGCTAGTAAAACAGTAATATATTTTGATTAAAATACTGTCTATGTTTACAATTTAATAAAAACTTAAAATAAACTTGAGCAAATATTTATTAAAATATAGAAGAGTAGGAAACATACATATACTTATAAGTATACACGGGATATAAGGAGAGAAATATTATTACTTTTTTATTTATCTTTGGGTGCCTTTCTTGTATCTGTAGAATTTATGTGTATTTTCTATAAGAACGTCTAGATAGCATCTTAATGTTAAAAGAACAGTCTTTTTCTTTTTTTTGCCACACCGTGGTTACTGACGTAATGCTCAGTAAATATATTATTTCCCATACTGCCGCAGAGTGTCCAATTAGTGTGTTATTGTAATATATCCCCACGAGTCTGCTTGACCACCTTTTTCATCTAATAAATGTGACTTCCTATCGGCGCAGCTGAGGCATTTTTAATTCCGCAAGTATATGCATCAAAACCGGCTTTGCAGCAATAACAAACTCATCATGTTTTTGCTTCTTTTTTTTTCTATGTAGAACGTACTAATAGTTGTTTAAATTTGTTCCTGAATGTTAAGGCTAACTTGTTTTGAAATAGTTTTAGTTCTGGCAGAAATATTTAGGCTAATGTATTTAATGCCAATTTTAGGTCTGTATTGATTAATTACAAACGAAGATAATAATCAGTGGTGTCTTTAGGATTATTTATTTGGGGACCATAAGGGGATGGGCGAAAAAACTAAAACTTTCGTGTCAGTAGGAGTCACATTGTGGATAATTTAAAAATATTTAAAGGCTATATCTCAAAGATTGAAGGCTACTGGAAGCAAAGTTCTTTAATGGGGTCTGCCCTCCATGACATCCCAGTGGACTCAAAGAAAGGAATGGTCTTTCAGGTGTAAGTTGTTGTTGGTAGGTGAAGGGCTATATTTTTCTTATCATCGAATTATTCCAATTGTATTTGTTTCATGTGAACAAGTTATCTCTAGTAATATAGAACCCAGCGAGGTTCTCACTTAGTTTACTAGAAGACTTCAGTAATGAGGTGTAACAATTGTGGTATACTGAAGCGACTGCTCGAAGTACAATGTAGATGTTGGAAGATTTTTTTCAAGGGTTCTTTGAATCTTCTTTGAAAGTATGAATGATGTGAAGCTTATCTGCAGAGCTTTGGAAGGACGCAGCTGTTCCTTTATATAATGAAGAAGACAGTTCAGTTCCGGATTTTTGCTAATTGCCCAAATTTAGGAGTTGGATTACAATTGGTCCACAATGACCGAAAAGATTTAATTTACAATATTTTATTTTTTTAAAAGTAAGATATATCTTAATTTTAATATCATGTAATTGGGCTAACTTTCCGTGTCTTTTCAAGTTAATACATTTTAAGCTGTGATGGAGTACAGTTTAAATCTTCTTCATAATGTAAAGAGTAAAGCTGAAAGATATTTTATGCCAAACTCTTGTGTATACTGATATTTTATGCCAAACTCTTGTGTATACTGATATTTTATGCCAAACTCTTGTGTATACTGATATTTTATACCAAACTCTTGTGCATACTGATATTTTCTAATAAGCACAAAATATAAATATGTTACCTTTAAATAAAACGTATAAGTAGATTTAAATGGAACTAGGTAATACATTTTAATTACATAATACAATGAGATTTTACGTGAACTCATTTATTCTGAACTTAATGACTAAAAAAAGTTTATAATTTCATCTGTAGTTAGTGTTTGTTTGTTTGTTTTTGAATTTCGCGCAAAGCTACACGAGGGCTATCTGCGCTAGCCGTCCCTAATTTAGCAGTGTAAGGCTAGAGGGAAGGCAGCTAGTCATCACCACCCACCGCTAATTCTTGGGCTACTCTTTTACCAACGAATAGTGGGATTGACCGTCACATTATAACGCCCCCACGGCTGAAAGGGCGAGCATGTTTGGTGGGACGGGGATTCGAACCCCTGTAGTTAGTGTATTACGAAGTTTAATGATTTAAGACTTAGAAAACACCACCATATATAATTTATTATGTTTATTTCATCAAGATCCGCAGTGATGTTGAGCTAAAAGTATTAGAATTTCGAGTTTGACCATTAAATTACAGACGTGTTATGTTTTTATAATGTTTAGTAACAGTGAAGCCCATATGTCGTAACTTATTGGGCAATTTTACGTTTTTGCCTGTTACAGTACTTAGCATTACGAATTCGCCAAAACAGTGGGTGAAATAATCAATTTTCCATGTAAAACAAGTAGCTACTTACTGTAAGTACTTAATTTGTTAAGTAGTGAGATTAACCGTATTCTTGTTTAAAGTTTCTTGTATGACTGGTATTCTATTAGCGACCTTACAACCAACAAAGATATAGTACCACAACCATATTGTTTACATTTAGAAAAGTTGATAGGGCTCAGATACCCATTGGTTGTTCTGTAGTTAATTTTAATAGGCAGTAACTAAGAACGTAATCAATGTAAATCAAATATTTCTTTACATTAGCATGGTTTAATGATAGCTTGTTGTAGTAAATGCACAAATTTACTGGATATCAGATCGGTTAACTGCATTCCATTTCAACTGCAATGATTTAATATATGGAAAGTATCTAATAATTTATATTAACACTAGATACTTAATTTGGTCTACGTCACATCATACTCCAAAACTTAAATTTCGAAAACAGATGGGTGATCTTTACTAAAATAATGCTCTAAATTACTTGAAAATTAATGAAATATATATAAACTTTAACATGTGTTTTTTTTAAACTTACGAATGTCCAGTTAATTAACCTATATTAGCCAGAAAACAGATTGATCTATATTGAATAAGTTATTTCACTGCTGTTTTAGCCTATTAATAATATAACTAAAGCTGAATGTTGAATATACAAGCCTGTTTAGTACAAGATTTACTATTTAGTCATTTAATATTTAATGATTATTTAATTTTCATAACAAGGGTGTTCAAAGTTAATTATTTTAAAAGCGATAGTGGTGACAAGTTTTGTTATTTAACTCTGTACGAGTCTACCTGGTGCATATACTTTAATTGTTGTTCTAGGCTTTTGTAATATTGTTGATGCCATCTTACTCGAAGCTTCCAAGTTTTCTCGTTATATGTAATATTGTTGCTACTAGAGGGCTAGATAATTGAATAGAGTTGTTTAAACATTTGTTTAACAACAACTAAAAGCTGGGAATGGTATATTCTTTCATTGGGGGCGTGTCTGTGAGCCAGACTAGTTTTGGAGAATTTCACTCCTCATCAGTAGCCCTGGACACTATCACCAATGAAAGTTCAGACAAACAACTCTTTTCAATTATATACCAGCTGCCTAGTGTCGGTTAACAATACGAAGAATTAACTTGTGTCGAAATGCTACAAGTTCTTCAAATATCTGTAGAATGATAGGTATTAAAACACTTAAATACTCCATTTCAAGATGGCTAGATAGTTGTAGATTTTTCTGTCACATGTTATAAATATATGCTGATACAGCAAGTTAAGGTGAAGTTAGAAAAAGTTAAATTAATGAAAGTGAAGTTAGACTGTGTGATTGTTAGTTTATCAGTAACAACGATATCTAAAGTGAGTTTCACCGTGGTATTGTAACGACAGAGATACCTGACTATTAAACATCGCACGTATATTACTAGCTTCACAAAGGGTGTTATAAAATAACTGAACTCGCCTGTGTGGACTTTGACGAAAAGGAGACAAATATTTAAAGTTCTGGATACAACTGTGATAACCAATAGCGTAACGAGTTTTTGCACATACGTTTGACTTGTTTTGAATATATTATTTTAAAACAAGTGGATTGTGTAGTGCCCGTTTATTATTCGAATTTATCGCCAACTAGTCACTGGCATCTACTGTAAAGAATCCCTGCTCACACATATGTAAAAACCTGATACTGGACACTTGCTAGTAGGCTAATTGTGTTCAATGTTTCTATTGTCTTAATGAGAAAATTGTTAACCTCAAGTACCAGTAACTTTTGGAAAGAAGGGCATTTGCGGTTTCTGAAAATAACTTAACTTGTGCCTTTAAAAGATCAGACCCCCCAGTGGCACAGCGGTATGTCTCCGGACTTACAACGCTAGAAACCGGGTTTTGATAGCCGTGGTGGGCAGAGCACAGATAGCCATTTGTGTAGCTTTGTGCTTAACTACAAACAAACTTAAAAGATCGTAGAAAATTTTATAATTTTCTTGTAGTTTATCAGCATTTACATTCAGTGTTAAAGTGTAAGATACCTGTGCTATTTTGTACTATTATGGAACAGTTATCACATTTATTGACTCGTGCAATATGTATTAACTTTATATATATATATATTATCGAGTCATTTAATATTGGAATTTTGAGTGCTGTCACTTATTCAATAAATTATTATTAAGCCTATTTAAGGATAATGGGTACTTAAATTGTATAATCAATTGTATGATTAAGTACTTTTACGACAGCGGAAGTTACATGACGCTGCTGGCGCTGGTAGCGTGCGTGAAATTTCTCGAATGATCATGAATTATCGGATAAGGCCGAGTTTGTTCGAGACGCCCTCTTTTTTTAGTATATAAGTCTGGCAGAGAAAGCCTGCGGAAATGAATGAATGAAGAGAGTTCTGGGTAATTTACGATTCTGTTTCGAGCTAGTGTCTGTTTTCGAGATTGTGAATCGCTGTGATTTATAGCATGTAATATAAAAGTTGTTAAGTTTAAAGTGACGAGAAACGTACTGTCTGTGGAATTATTCTGTACTAAAAGTTTGTATCGAGAAAGAATAAACTGGTTTAATTAAGAAAGGACTTTTATCGCCGAAGTTCCTCGGAAAGAATTTCTACCGGAAATTAACAAACAATCAGATACGTAACAGAACTATTTGTTTGCAGTGTACTGTTGATTGTTTATAATTCGAGAATGTGAAACAAAATGTAGAGATTTTTAGAGTGTTAATTAGTGATAAATAATCGAGATTTTATAGCTTTTTGCTTGATAATTAGAAGCAGAACAAATTAAGTTTTCAAAGCTAAATTTCCTCTTCAAAGTTTACATTAAATATAGGAGTAAGGCAGTCGAAAAAGGATACCCGATAAAGCAATGGTTCTCAACGTGGGACATATGGCCCCCAGGGGGCCACACCATGTTTGTAAGAGGCCACACGTGAATGACGGAAAATAAGGGGGGTCACAGTAAATTCTGAGTGAGCCACCGAAACTTCACTGCCCGAATAAAAAAATTAGAATTGAATCAAAGGTTCCCGTATCCCCCACAACTCAGAAGTCCAGTTACCAGACACGACTAGTATTCGAGTAACAATCAACATGTTTGTCTGGTATCTGTGAATGCTTTCTACTGATTTTCAAGAGCAACAGAGTGATATAACAGTCCAAGCTAGATTCAAACGTGACAAATATTATTTGTGGATAAGTAGTGAAATAACTAATAAATGTCCACAGCTCTGGGAAAAGGCAAAGTTGTATTTTATCGCTTTTCCCACATCTTATCTGGTTGAATCTGGTTTTAGTCGGGTGACCTTATTTGCTATCAAAAATACGTAACCGCCTTGATGTTGTGAAGAGAGGTGATCTTCGCTTATCACTGACCACACTGCAACCGGACATTCAAAAACTTTCAAGTGTTCATCAGGCCCAAGGATCACACTGAATAAAATGTCAATGATTTACATAATATTTTATACTTGTGCAAGTAAACAGTATGTTATAAACAAAATATTTAAAAACAATACAATATTGTGATACAATATTATAAAAAAGAATATTATAAATATATTATAAATCAACAGTGTGGAAATAAAGTAACTTTTTCTAAGTTATAGCATCTACGAAGGGTGGGGCTACAGAGATAAATCAAACTCAAAATGGAGCCACGAGTCAAAAAAGGTTGAGAAACATTGTGAATACAACTAATCTTATAGTTACTGTGGTGGAGCATTAGTCCAGGGCTATAAACATTGGTTTGTTATACTCGTATATCTGCAAACGTTATATATATAGCTGATTAATTCTTGAATGTGTTATTTATTACAAGACAAAATAGAAAAGACTGTAACACTGAATTACTAATGAAAATGCAACTAGTATTCTAAATGTAAATAGATGAATAAGTTTACGTATTTGTATTTATTAAAGAAAATCGCCGTATTAAATAAAAAGACAATTAGAAGGACTCACAAAAATGTCTCACAATACCTCATTCATCACACAGATATAGTTTTTTTATATTAAATAACAAATAGAATCATTTTAAATGTTTTTTTTAAATTTAGGGAGGTTCTTTTAATGATTATATTTGTACAAATAAAATAATTCTGTGCAGAAAGTAGAAGGCTTACTAATGCAAACAATAAAACTTTACAGATGTAAAAAGATAAAACGCGCGCAATTAAAACGGAATTTACATAAAAAAAAATAGGGATGGGTACCTATACACAGTTAGGGTAAATGTGATGATTGAAGAATATGCGAACTGTACAAACTAACAGATGTACCGTGCATGTAAATTTTTTCTCATCAGCAAATGTATTTAAACACACATCAAAATGAATATGAAACAGCGGAAAATGTTTCTTCTCTGCACTTTTATTTCCAAGATATAGACATGCTAAGGTCCTGAAAAACAAAACTTACCTTCCAAAAACATAAAACTAATTCATCAGACGCCAAAAACACGTTTTCGCTGCAAAGACATTTATTAGCCTGATATACGGGAATTACATTCTTTTCTATTTCATTTTTAGGGCTAGAAGGAAATACTTGGTAAAACGTTAAAAACTAATGCCGTTTTATTAATTTAGCGAAAAAATAAAAACATTTCTTTAAACATTAACTTTGCTTTTATTTTCTTGTTTTTTTCCTGAATAAACAACAATGTACACGAAACAAAACTAAACAACAAAAATGACAACTATGTTAACAAGCTATACGATTGTTGTGAAATAATCGCTGTAAACATTCCCCAAAAAAAACAACAACAACACCTGACCCTTTATGTCATTAAAACAAGACGATTGTGTTTCATTGATGATAATGAAAATTTACACGTTAATTAGTAACAAACCTGTATAATTACTAAAAAACAAACAAACCAACAATTAGATTAATACTACACAAATATGAATCTTATTATTTCAGCTCTGACCTTCATATAAGTCTTTCTGTCAGTAATAAATAGTACGATAGCTCTTTTCACACAACGCACCTGAGTATTAAATATCGCATGTATATTACTAGCTTCACAAAATCTTGAAGAACCATTGATACGGAGTTATGATTTTGGCTAGTATGGTTGTGTGAACATTAAGATCATTCTCTAGGTTTGGAAGAAACCACTGACATCACAATATATGCGATAAAGAGCAGTAGCAGACTTACGACAACAACGTTTTAGGGCAAAAGAGTAGTGTAAGAAAGATTTTCTTTTAACTTATTTTTTCTGGAATGTGAGGAAGCATTTCCACAAGCGCATCACAAATTTTCTAGATAATACTGCTGCACTTATCATTTTCTATTAAATAATAAACTCCTGTCAGAAGTTCATTTCAAACAATTATTTTACGAAATATTGTTTTTATATGAATAACCACTAATGAAGATTTGGCAGGGAATATCTTGTTTTTTTATTTTGAGGTGCAGAGTTTTTGGGATATTTGTGAACAACTTTGAAACTGTTATTTTTTCAGGCATCTCTTTAACGCCACAATGGATTTTCTCTAAAACAAACAAACAAGCAAAGTGTTTTATTTTTATTTTCACGTGTAGATAGCGCTGTGTGCTGGTTACTATTCCTAAAGAATGCCTTCCTTGTCTTTAGTTTAAGCCTATAGGGTACTGTAGTCGATCAAAAATTGTATATTTTTAATTTCACCATCAAAGGTCGTGTGAATAAAATCAAAGTTGCTTTTAAATATCCTAAAACCATTAAAAATATCTTACCCTAAAAACAAAAAACTAAAGTGAATAGTTGGGTTGGCCAAGTTAACATATTTTCAGAATATAAAATGTTAAAACTTGCAATTAATGGGTATATTAATATCATAGCCCAGATTTCAAGTGTTTTCTAAATGTATAGATGTAAATAGCTCACTCAAAGTGTTGCGTTGTACGAATCGGCGGTGTGTGATCTACGAAATATATTTATTTTATTTTACATGTAAGACTGCACGAGTTTACATCTGTTACCAATGGACATAGTACATGTCAGACAACTAAATTAAGCAAAAGATAGCTATGTAGGATTCCAGACTTCTCCAATACATAAGGCTAACTTTTCAATAAGCAATTGTAAATTACTTAAATATCAATATAATAAAACATTTCCTTCAGTTTAACAGATTTCTGAACCAATGGTACATCTGGCAAGACATATAAAAGCGTTTCTAGGAATAGAGCTATAAGCCAGAAAGCCAGCTAGTAAATATGTTTTGAACCTCTTTTTACATCTTAGCAAAAAAAAAAAGTTATAATTTACACTGTAATATTACTTGCATACATGTTCACACAAACAAACAAACAAAAAACTCTCGGGAGACGTAATACATCGTGAGGTTAGCACGAGACGTTAAAATCTTTTTTGAAATATTTTGAACAGTTGAAACAGACTTATGACTTTGAATACTAAAAATAAAGTTTTAAGTAAATATACGTTTAAGTACACTACAACAGAACTAAATTGTGTATATTGTATCTCACTTTATAGGTGAAAAACCAAATAGACCTATTAAGTGACCAATGAAAAAAATGAAATTATAATTTGAATAGGGGAAAAATGTAAAAATATAATGATAATGTTTTATATTATTCATTGCTCTAAGTTGTGAGATCAGTTTTCATATTTAAAAAAAAAGATCAATATATATATATTTAGCATTTTAAACGCAAAAGTGTCGAAAAGCTTGGGTATAATCCACTCATTTTATCATTAAATGAAAACTACGAAACAAAATGTGCACGAATAAATCCACCAAAGACTTTAAGTGGGGGGGGGGGGGGTCATTCTAACTCAGCAGCATCCTCTAATTACACAGAATATATATATTCAAAGAAAAACATAATAAAAATAAAGTCAGATATCAAATTGATCAAATGTTACTTTTTCCTTCGTAAAGAGGCTTTCATGAGATCAAAGAGATCTAAAGTTAAGAAACTTTGAGTTTTAAAAAGACCCCTAGGCGTCCCCCTTCTTCTTCTCCCCACCAAGAAAAACAACAAAAACAAGCGAACAAAACGTATATACACAATAAAAATAACCATGTCTAAAAAAATTACTTTTCCATTTTTATTTTAAATCTTTGGCAGCTTAAACTAGTGCTGAGCGATTACTCGATATTTCGATTACATTTCACTTGTTAAAATTAACATCGAAATCAAACTTCTAGACTTACTTGATACCAGCACCGTAACCAGAGCCAGTATTCTACGAAGGTCAAACCTGGGTTTGAAGTTATAACTTCCAATTATATAAATATATACAAACTGAGTATAGTTTGCATGTTCACTTACAGAGAAGCACTCAGTGACACTACTTTCTATTCACGATCTTTTCCAGTATATAAATGGCTTACAAAAAACAACAATAACTATTTTTTTCTTCTCAATGTTGAACTGTGCACTAAGAACAAGAGAGGCCTAATTAAAAACATTACGTTTGTGAACTTTGCAAGGTGTATTTTCTCAGTTTATCCCCACCCCTCACCCTTATCGCCGGTCCTGGTAATCACACTTCGTAAACCTATGAAATCATCTAACCCGACCCGCTAACGTTGCCTGGAATAGAAATAACGGGGGGGGCTTACCCCCGGGGGCATCAGGGGACCCGTAAAAAAGCAAAGAAAAGAATAAGGTAACATACATAAAGAGTTATATTAAAATATAACAAGCAAATTGGTACTTAGAAGATAAACCTCAGCGAATCTGTGAAACCAGTAGTGTTCAATTTATTCACGAGGAATTAAGTAATGAACTTTGTGAGTCGTACGATTATGGGGGCACATATGTACATGATTACCCCCGGGCCCGGAATAGCTCTCGGCTACTCTAGGATCTATAGTTCTGTTGGCTTGTTTTGTTTGTTTGAAGTTAAGCACAAATCTACACAATGGGCTATCTGTAATCTGCCCACCACGGGTATCGAAACCCGGTTTCTAGCGTTGTAAGTCCGCAGACATTCCGCTATGCCAGTGGGGGGGGGGGCAGTTCTGTGGGAGCCTAGTAGCAATACAAAAACACACAGAATGCATATAAAACCTGCTTCATAATTGTTGTTTGTTAAAAACAACGTGACAACACTTTCACGAGCGCAGCAGAGCATCCATTTTTAGTCAGAGAAAAACAACAACATAAAAAACAACTTGTCAGTCAGTGATGACTGATCATTTCAATATATATTATACATATATTTACATGCAGACATAAACTGTTTCGTATTTATGATGATTATTCGAAGAAGTAACAAGGCAAAATAGCAAACTACAATTTTTATTTATCAATAAAACAAATCTAGATTTCAAAAACTATTCTTTCTTGGATGACGTCTCGTTTTATTTAATGAGTTAATGAAAACACAGTCAACCATTATTACTCATTGTTTCGGTGTCTTTTTTCTAAAAATGATTTAATTAATTCAATAATAATGGTTGGACCTGATGATGACAAAACCTTGTCGAAACGTTGTAC
>NW_013669330.1:105921-106640 GCF_000517525.1 Limulus polyphemus
CCGTCTCCAACCATTATTAGTCTCAAAGTGGGTTCCTCCTCATCGCATTTTAATTCATTAATAATAATTAGGATTATTTTCAAATATCGAATCGAAGGTGGAAAAGTGATAATCGCTCAGCACTAGTGTAAACATAATGGCGCTGGCATGTCCGATGGACAGCTTCCAACTTGGTTTTTGAAGTTTCTTCACAACTTAGATGGAAATTTAGTTCACATGAAAAAGTAGGAGTCGTCTGTAGGGAACTCCAATCGTTCTATGAAATAATTAAACCTAATATCTAAAATTTATTTTCTTTATTTCTAGTAATAAACTAAAATCAATAACGACTAATAAGAATCTGTTGAAAAAAAAACTAGTGATAAAAATAAATCAATATTTTCATTGATTATCAATTATTTGTGGGAAGCTAATATTTTGTATATTTTGTACATTTCTGAACTGTAATTTTAAACAGTTGTCACCAACCGATTTTACAAAGTTATAACACAATAGCTGTAATAGATTCTCACCAGGTAACTTTAATAGGCTTTAAAAAGATACCTTTACTAAAATCTCACAAGGCAATTTTACTAGGCTCTCACCAGGTAACTTTACTAGGCTCTCACCAAGTAACTTTACTAGATTATCACCAGGTAACTTTACTAGATTATCACCAGGTAACTTTACTAGATTATCACCAGGTAACTTTACTAGATTATCACCAGGTAACTTTACTA
>NW_013669330.1:107545-114371 GCF_000517525.1 Limulus polyphemus
CTTTTAACAACGAATAATAGTGAGGTTGATCGTTACATTATAACGCCCCCACAGCTGAAAGGGCGAGCATGTTTGGTGAGGCGGGAATTCAAACCCGCTACCCTCATATTGTGAATCCTTAATCACCTGGCCATGCTAGCCCTACTTGAATGATTTCGTATTATGTGTTAGGTAGTTTGTTTTACTATTTATAATTGTTTGTTGTTGTTGTTGTTTTTTACCATAACGCTCTCACCAGGTAACATTACTAGGATCTTACCAGGTAACTTAAGAAGACTTTCACCACTATGTTATTTTTAGTCAGAACATTTTCTTTGCTTGAGAGTGAACATTGTTCAAGCTAAGCCACACTAAATTTCAATACATTTTATAGTAGTAAGCGTAATGTACACGCATAAGTGAAGACTTATCCAGAAGTGATGGTTCGTCCAAGGATGACTAGCGGTTAATGTACATTTTCCATGCTCAGAATACCATCGGGGAGACAGCGCCCTCTTTTGAAGAACTTACCTGGAATTTATTTAATTATGTAAAAATATGATTCCATCTTACCAGACATTGTCTATCAACAAATATATCTAGTCCGAGTGCTGGATTTTTACTACATCACGTATAATTCCTCGTAAAGAAATTTTATCTTCTGGTGGAGATTTCTTTCCTGTTTGTTTGCCGATTAAGTAATAAGTCATCAGTTTTCCTTTTCCCTTTACCGTTACCAGTCCTCGTTGTTCAAACACATAACCAAATTCGTGTAAAATCTGAGCAGTCGCTTGAACCACCTGTGAAAGACAGTAGCAAACTAATTTTTAGTAATATCTACCAATCTATTGCTTATTTATCGATCAATAGCATTTTATACGCGTATTGATTCAAAATATGTTCATTTTCCATCCGGCGATCCATTTAAGCAAACTTAATACAATTACAGACATTTACTTCGGAAATATTTAAATAAGAAAGTTTCAGCCATCGATAAAATCGCAGCTTACGACTGTTTGTAGCCTGTTGAAAAGGGCAGCTTCAAAGTGAAAAGCGTATTGAATTATGTGCCAATTTTACCTGTATACAGCCTGCTTTTCCAGTGCTTTCCATTCGGCTGGCAACGTTGACTGTGTTTCCCCACATGTCATAATGAGGTTTTCTAGCACCAATAACTCCTGCCGTGATAGGACCCTGGTTAATTCCTGGATAGTGGAAGAAACAATGTCATACAAAATGAGTTTTTTTTTCAGAGCGAATTAAGTCAAAAACAAGACACACAGATCAAGCGCCATCTATGAGTAAGCATAGCAATAATCACCAGTTACTTTCTTTTGACGGAAACTTTTCGTTGGTAAAAGAGTAGCCCAAGAGTTGGCGGTGGGTGGTGATGACTAGCTGCCTTCCCTCTAGTCTTAATTCATAACATAACTTTACGAAAATTAAAAGCTCAAAATTCTACTGAGAAAAATCTTTTCAGGTTTCCAATAAAATATATAACTTGACAGTAAAAAAAGAATTAAATATTGAACAGATGAATTCAGAGACGTATACTTTCTTTTAGTATAATTTTTCATTCTTTTTTAAACATAAACATCACTTTACATTGGAATATTTTTTACATTTCCACATTAGGTTTCCCTTGGATTTTAATGACAGTTCATATAAAATTAAAACGTTTAAGAGATCAGTTTCTGACTAGTTGGTATGATATGAAAATATCATGGTTGATGACTTATGTCATTAATATGATTCACTTCTTTACATCATACATATTACAGTTCCACAATTTTTTCTGTTAACGGAAATGACCGCAGTGGAAGTCTGCTATCAAGAAATTTCGTAAGAACAAAAATGCTGTGTGTGACCTGTAAAAACCAGAGTAATTTGTTTGTAGTGAATTTCGCGCAAAGCTACTGGAGGGCCATCTGCACTAGTCGTTCCTAATTTAGCAGTGATAGACAAGAGGGAGGGCAGTTAGTCAACACCATACACCGTCAACTCTTGGGATACTCTTTTACCAACGAATAGTGGAATTGACCGTCACATTATATCGCCCCACGGCTGAAAGGACGAGCAGGTTCGATGACAGAGATTTGAATCCGCGACCCGCAAAATTGCGAGTCGAGCGCCCTAGGCCCGACATGGCCAGGTGGTTAGGGTGCTCGATTCACAATCTGTGGGTCGTGGGTTCGAATCCCCGTCCCACCAAACATGCTCGCCCTTTCAGCCGTGGAGCGTAATAATGTGACGGTCAATTCCACTATTCGTTGGTAAAAGAGTAGCCCAAGAATTGGCGGTGGGTGATGATGACTAGCTGCGTACCCTCTAGTTTTACACTGCTAAATTAGGGACGGCTAGCGCAGATAGTCCTCGTGTAGCTTTGCGCGAAATCCATAACAAACAAACGAGCGCCCTACCCTCTAGGTCATGCCGGGCCCAAACCCAGATAAAGATTTAGTTTCAAAGAGATAATAACATGAAGAAATGAATTATTTTTAATAAAAGCTGTAAAAACCGCTGGATTAGTTTGTAGATACGATAATAACCGAAGAGAGAGAGAAAAATCTGGAACTGAAATTGAGTAAACCTTGACATCACAACTTAGATCACGTGTGACTGTCAGGTCTCCAGATTTAAAATGTTTTAGCGATGTTATGAACGACCAACATATATTTGCAGAATACTGTAAATTTATCCCAATACCGCTGTAAAATTGATATTTGGGGTTAATTTTAACTTAACTTTTAGCAATAAAATAGCACACGAGTAATTATCAAATCTGGTCACGGCATGAATTGTATTACTTAATGGAGTTAGTGTTACATATCACAAATATTTTCTTTAGTTTGGGGCTGTGTTTATCCTAAATTTAATGTTATTACATACTTGAATAATAATGGAATAAAAGTATTTGTTAATACCATATTCACAAAATAAAAAATTTTTTCACACGTCTAGACTATGATAATTACGACTTGTACATTTGTAGATCTATAGAGATCTAGCCAGAACTTGTTACATGCTAATAAGACGTGATTTTATACGACTTTGTATAATCTACAGTATTATTACTAAATTAAAATAATCTATTAGAATATAACATTAAATTCCTTAAATAATAATAAGTATGTTGGCTATATGTGATATACATGGTACATGAAGCTCTACATATGACATTTCTGTTTGGATGAATAATAATTCACTAATTAGGCCTAACTTTATCAGGTGTTCTTGGGATAAAATCCGAAAACACCGCTAACAGCGACTGTACCTAATTGATGACCTAAGGCAGATTGGTCATAGAGGTTTTTGTAGTTTGCCTGTCACTCATGATTAAAACTAATTGTTTTTAATTTGCTATTGGAGGTGTTTAGCAACTCTTATGATAGAAGTTATCACATTAGTATATCAATTCCTCATTCAATGAAATAATTTAAATCATTATTAAATATATCCAATTTCACATTGTTTTCTTAACGATTATACATAAATCTTACCCATTCGTAGCACAAAATTATTAAAACTTTCTTTGTTGATATTGTTGAGCGTTTCTTTCAAGGTCAAAGCGAAGTCAGTTAAGTGCGCTAGATGGCGCCACTTCTGTAAAACCGGAACATTTGGCTATAAAATAATATTAAAATATTCAAAATCACATTTCTTGATGTAATTATTTCACACTGTAGAAAAATGTTTGAGTGGAACACTCCGAAACACAAAATAACGGTTTTTCCTACAGTTACGGAATATTTGTCAGTCAGTGACTTATTAATACTTTGATTGAATAAAAAAGATTTAAAAGTAAAAATTACGTATTTATTCTATTTTATTATTATAAAGGAAAATAACTAAAGAAATATAAATATGTGATGTGTTCATGAAGAAATTAGTTTGATATTTATTTACGTTAAATATATTAGCAATCTGGAAATTCGGGCTCAGTTCAATTATCTTCTAGCATCTTCATTGTATTTTTATTATTTGTTGTTTGTTTGTTAGTAACCAATAAGCTACACCACGAGCTATCGGTACTCTGTCTACCGCAGGTATCGAAACCCAGTTTTTAGAGTTATAAGTCCTCAGACTTACCGCTGAACCATGAGAAGTGGTTCTTTTCTTTTTACTATAACTTTATTTGAAAAGTTTTTTGGTGTACAAAACTTGAAGATAGCTTTTATATGCGGAAACATCTGTTAACTTTATTAACTTTATAAAATTCATCTTATTTTCTAAATGTTACTTTATAAACCATTTTTTTATTTTAATTAAAATACCCATTATATTTTTGACCTAAATTCTTAATTTAGATTGACACTCTATTATATATTTAACCGACATACAAACCGTTTCACCGCTTAACGGGAAAGTTAGAACATTTTACACTGTTAATTTCATGGTAAGTTTACTCGGTCATTATTTAAAATACATCCTAATTACTGTACCTTTACAAATTCTTCACTGTTAAGTCCACTCGCAGCCATGTATGTTGACCCAATAGTCTTGATTTTGATAATGTCTTTAAATCTTTGTTGTTCAAGTAGCTTTCAGAAAGAAAGTAGAATTAAACGATGGTTAAAAACAACAACAAAAAATATGTATTAAAAATTGAGCACTAGCAAAATATTTGTTTTTGAATATTAGCTTTCCGCATACAGGTCACATGACCTACTAAAAAGTTATAGATACTTTAGCATTGTCTTGTAATTCACTCCTGAGGATGACGTTGCAACGTCGAAACATGTAGAGTCGACAACTTTTTGAAGGCCATAGATAGGCCTAAATAAAATGTTTTTAATTGTTTACCAATTTTAACGTTGAATATTATTTATGATTTTAAATTAGCTTTAGCATTTTCATTTTTAATTTATATAGAAATTTCCAGAATATGAAGTATTGATGCTACTGATTTATTTTTGTAAATTATTCACCTGAGAAGTTGTCTAGAATACTAAAAAAAGAAAAGCGAAACTAAATCTACCATGCGAGTTGCTATTAGACACTGAATGATGCCGGAACTTCGTAAGAACAAAACTAGTCATCAGTTTACTCGGAATTACCAACCTCTACTGGTATTTGGATTTGTTATTCCTCTTAAGTAACATAATCATGTTTTGTTTGTTTGTTGTTAAGCACAAAGCTATAGAATGGGCTACCCGTGCTCTGCCCACTGTTGGTATCGAAACCGGAATTTTAGCGATACCGGCCCTCATTTATATATATAAGGCTTTCTCCATCCGCTTAACAGAAATGGTTTTAATGTAGACAACATTAAACAAATGACCCTTTCTTCTTCTAAACAACATCGTCAAACCTGACCCAAAGTGCTACCACCAGAGCAAAGGAGTGGCAATCGGTAATAGTAAGGGTGTTTCCATCTCTGTCATATTCATGTACACAATAAAACCTAAATATTTGAACAGTGTTATATAACAATAAGTCTTTTAAACCTTACGTGTGTTTCTAGGTCCAGCAACGGCATCTTTGGAAAATGGAATCACGGGCTAGACACAATATTACATTTACATACATCACTAAATACCCTCCATCTAGTGTCCACTAACTCGCTTGTTTTCACAGATATCCTAACCACAAAAGATTAAAATAAACTGTAACCAGCCTTTAGAAAAAGTAACAATTATATATTCTTCCATTTCGAATCACACTACCCTCTGCATATCGAACGAGAAACTTTCTCATGTGTATTAACTTAATTAGATTTCATATTAGTGCCAAAAAACGTAGTATAATAATTCTCTTACATATCTAGAAAAACATTTAGGGAAAGTTTTTACATTTTTTCTGGAGAATAGCCAAATCAACGTATACTCATACTCTTAAAAACAAGGTACATAATAAGTCGTTTATAAAATTTTGTAGAACTTGAAAAAAAAAGTATTTAGGGAAGGTTTTACATGTCTTTCTGAAGAATGGCCAATGTCATATTGGAAATGAGCTTTATATGACTAAACACATAAACAAAATATTAAAAAGATTTACACAAGGTGAATGTTGGCCTTTTAACATAACTTACCTCACCAGGTAACTTTATCAGGCTTTCACAAGTTAACTTTACTAGATTATCACCAGGTAACTTTACTAGGAGATCCTAGTAAAGTTACCTGATGATAATCTAGTTAAGTTACCTGATGATAATCTAGTTAAGTTACCTGGTGAAAGCCTGATAAAGTTGCCTGGTGAGAGCCTACTAAAGTTACCTGATGATACTCTAGTTAAGTTACCTGATGATAATCTATTAGTTACCTTGTGAAAGCCTGATAAAGTTACCTGGTGATAATCTAGGTAAGTTACCTGGTGAGATCCTAGTAAAGTTACCTGGTGATAATCTAGTAAAGTTACCTGGTGAAAGCCTGATAAAGTTACTTGGTGAAAGCCTGATAAAGTTACCTGGTGAAAACCTAGTAAAGTTACCTGGCGATAATCTATTAAAGTTACCTGGTGAAAGCCTGATAAAGTTACCTGGTGAGAACTTAGTAAAGTTACCTGGCGATAATCTATTAAAGTTACCTTGTGAAAGCCTGATAAAGTTACCTGATGATAATCTAGTAAAGTTACCTGGTGATAATCTAGTAAAGTTAACTTGTGAAAGCCTGATAAAGTTACTTGGTGAAAGCCTGATAAAGTTACCTGATGATAATCTAGTAAAGTTACCTGGTGATAATCTAGTAAAGTTAACTTGTGAAAGCCTGATAAAGTTACTTGGTGAAAGCCTGATAAAGTTACCTGGTGAGAACCTAGTAAAGTTACCTGGCGATAATCTATTAAAGTTACCTGGTGAAAGCCTGATAAAGTTACTTGGTGAAAACCTGATAAAGTTACCTGGTGAGAA
>NW_013669331.1:0-15810 GCF_000517525.1 Limulus polyphemus
ACTTTTACTCTTAGGTGAAGCTGTAGCAAAAATGTTAGATCGAGAGCTCACGTGACTTTTTGTGTAGGCGTGCGCAAAAAATTTCGTTAAATTTGAGCAGTGGCTTATATTTTCACCAACTGAGACTCCTAATTGTAAGTTGTAAAGATCTATCAGAGTAAGAAATTTGAAAAGAAAATCGATAAAAGTTAAGTATGATTTCCTACCAGATAAAGTTTCCCTACTTTTGGTGCAAAGGAAAAAATAGGAAGAAACTTGTTATATCTCAATTATTTCCTAATGGATTGCCTTGAATTGGGCATGTGAAGTAAGGGTCCAGTAGAGCATATCCACTGAAAATATATGATAAATTTAATTACCACAGTTTGAGCTATAGAAGGTGGAAAATCGCTAAAGTATCACTCCTGTTAATAACACACGGTGTCCTGCAGGTTAATTTTTCGTTTTTGGCCACAGGACACCTAACGTGTGTCTAGATTATTTTAAAACAAGTAGACTGTCTGCTATTTGCTTATTGTTGAAATGTGTCACCAACAAGTCACAGACACCTACTGTAAAGAATGTGGCCCATACATAAAAAACTCACAGTGGCGAGCCAGTCAGGATCTACAGAGGTAAATGGCAGTAGAAGTACATATATAAACAATCGGCAAATAATCTTACATATGCACAGCTGTATTGGTGATGAAAATATTGTAGAGATCACAACCACACTATATAACCATGTCGACTGACTTTAATAAGTGGGTAGAGAGGGGGCGAGTGACTTGGGCTCAAATATGGCGATCTACGAGAGTTTATCAAAGAACAGTAAGACATAGAGAGGAAGAATGGCAGAAAGGAGAGACTAGAAATAGAGAAAATAAGAGTACAAATTGAGATTGCCAAGCTCACCCAACAGAAAGATGGAAGACTCACGAGTTAGTGATTGGCAATATACCAGTCAATAGAAATTTGGAAGAACCAGATAGAAAGGAGACTGATGAAGCCTCGGCAGACAGCACAATAGTTCAAGAAAAGCAAGCAAGACATCAAGCTTCTGCAAGTCTGGAAAGGTGACATCCCGAATGTAAGTCCACGGGAATTGAAGGAAGTACAGGAGGATAGCTGTGCAACAGAGTAGCTGTGGACTTGAATGGACCACTAGCACCAAAAAGATAGAGACAGAGAGAGTGGCAGAAGCCCTCCTGAAAGTGTTCTGCAAGTAGGCTTTCCAAACCAAAAGAAGTATCGAGTGACAGGGGGGGACCAGTTTACCTCAGAACTGATGCAAGAGGTGTGCAGACTTATCAGCACGAAGCAGCTCTTTACCACCATGTACCTCCCCAGATGTAATGTACTTTGTGAGAGGGTCAATGGAATCTTAAAGAGCATGCTAAAGAAGATGT
Organism: Limulus polyphemus; assembly: GCF_000517525.1. Taxonomy (NCBI): domain Eukaryota; kingdom Metazoa; phylum Arthropoda; class Merostomata; order Xiphosura; family Limulidae; genus Limulus; species Limulus polyphemus. Next base: position 1,389 of record NW_013669331.1, read on the forward strand.
GCCAGGAGAGACTACATGACTGGGACAGGTACCTGCAGGAAGTATTAATTGCTTACCAAAAATCCCCCCAAGAGAGTACCGGAAGTGACTCTTTGAGTCACTTTATAGAAGAACAGTACGAGTTCTGATGCAGATATTGATAGAACTATGGACAAGATAAGAAGAGTCAGAAGTGATGAACACATACTAGTATGTGTTAGACCTCAGAAACCAACTGGAGGAGACCTGGCAACTCACTCGAGAAAGTTTGTATGCAGCTCAAGGCAGTCAGAAGCCCTCTGTGACAAGATCGACAAAAGGTCTTGTTTCTGCTACCCATAGGCAACAAGAAACTCACCCTGCAGTGGAAAGGACCTTTTCAAATGCAGGAAGATGTCAACAGGATATATTATACATAAAAGTGGGTGGGAAGACCAAAATGTACCACACTAATCTCTTGAAGAGGTACTTGGAGATGGAAGAAGACCTAATGAGTACAGCTATTGAGGCACAGATGGGCATTGCAGGTGTGGCTGTTATAGATGCAGAACCAGGAGATGGTGACTTTGCCATAGAAGATAAAAACCTGCTGGAGCTACAACTGCTGGGTGGTGATGAGGCATAAAAGACATCAACATGTGTGAAGAACTGACTGGCAAGAAGAAGAAAGAGCTACAAGATCTACTGTGCCAGTACACAGAAGTCTTCACAGATAGACCAGGCAAGACAGACCTTGTGCAACACAAGATCGAGACCACGACCATGGATCCAGTCAATGAGAGACCTGATCAAGCAGGAGGTTGAGGTAATGTTAGAAGCCATAATCGTTGAGCCTTTAAATTCGGCCTATTGTTCGCCAATGGTAATCGTGAATAAGAGGGGTGGCTCAGACTGCTTCTGCACAAACTTCCGAAAGATGAACCTATGGGAAACCCAGAGGCTATCATGGCAAAACTAGATTGGGCCAAGTTCTTTACTAAGATCTACCTCAGTAAAGGTTGTTGGTTAATCCCAATGGAGAAAGAATCTAAAAAGAAGACAGCCTTTGTGACACCAGACCGATGTTACAAATTCAGGGGGATGCTGTTTGGGTTAGTCAACTCAGCAGCGACATTCAACCACATCTAGCATTATGTGGACAACATTCTGACCCATACAGCTAGATGGGAAACCACCTGAAGAAACTCAGAGAGCTGTTTGGATGAGTGAGGGCAGCAGGTCTAACCATCAGATCATCTAAGTGCTACATCAGTTATTCTGTGCTAGACTTTGTTGGACACAGATAGCCATGGTAGAGGAGAAACTAACCCATATACAAGAGGCACCAGCTCCAGTAACCAAGCAGTAAGTTGGATCCTTCTTGAGGTTAGTAGGATGTCATAGGAAGTTCATCCCAAAGTATGCTGAAGTCGTTGCATCACTGTCTGACCTGACCAATAAAGTGAAGTGGGAACAACCATAGCATATGGCATTCCAGAAGTTAAAGAATATGTTAGGAAGTTTGCCAATTCTTAGAATGCCAGATTTCAATAAACCATTCATCATTCACACCAGTGCATCAGATGTTGGAGTTGGAGCAGTACTTCTGCAAGAACATATAGATGGACTATTCCCCGTAATGAGTGTCATTAAGAAGTTGTTAAGTAATAAGAACTACTTTGTGACTGAACAAGATTGTCTGGCCATCATATTTGCCATCTGGAAATTCTAAAACTACCTCTATGGGAAGGAGTTCATCATCCAGAGGGACCATCAGCCCCTTGCATACATCCAGAGGTACAAAATCGACAGTGCGAAGATCATGAGGTGGGCATTGTACTTCCTGAATTACCAGTTCTAAATTGAAACCATCAAAGGGAGTGCAACTGTTGGTGCAGACTGTGTGAGTAGACTTTGTATAGGAACTGAAATCTGTGTTTGTATATATTTTCCTTGAAGAGATGCTTATTGTTAGATATACATGACTGTTTCCATTTAAGTTTAATGTGAGAGTTATGATTTAGATACTTATTTAGTTCGAATGTTAAATTTAGTTATTTTTAGAAGTGATAATTTATCGCAGGTTTGTTTACTTAACTTTTTATGAATCATACATTGTGTAGTTCAATTGTTGTGAGTTGACGATTGTTGTATTATTGCATCATGTTACTAGAACCTTCTAAGTTTTCGTCGTTGTTTTAATTGAGTATTAAAGCATCATAGTATTTTGTTGTGTGTGGAACGTTCTAGACCTCTGTTGGGCTATACATAAGTGTTCAAAATATAATTCTAGTTAGTTAGTTTTATAGATATAGTTAAGTTAGATATAGACTGCATGATTGTGAGTTTAGCCATAAAAAGCGTGTAGTGGCGATTTTTTAAGGTGATATTATCACACATTGTATTGTAATAACGTAGTAGAGAAGAATAATTCGTCTTGTCAATTATGTTCTAATGTAACTGAACCAGCCTCTGTGGAATTTGATGAAAAAGAGATAGTTATTTGAAGCTCTGGATACATCTATGATAACCAACAGTGTAATGAACATTTGTAAATATGACTTGTTTTAAAATAATATATTATGTATGCTGTTTGTTTCTTGTTGAAATTTATCGCCAACAAGTCACAGTCACCTACTGCAAAGAATCTAGCCCACACATAAGAACCTGACATCGACATGCTAATGTTTTTGGTTGTACTATGTTTGTCAATGAAAGCTAAACCTGTGATGTAGTAACTGTTATACATATATATTTCCTGTTAATATACCAATAAGGTATTTGAATGAGGCAGTTCCCAGTATGCACTCTTCTTCAATGTAAATTGCCCACATACTATGAGGTGTAGAGATGTTTCCTGGAGTAGAGACAACTTCCAGCTTTCTTCATGGTGGAACTTTAATATCCATTTGCTGTTTGCATCAATTCATCTTCTTTCTTCATTTCTGGAGGAAATTTCCCACCTCTACTTACCAAATTGGACTGAATTATTGTAGCTGTAGACCCAGTGTTGACCAACATACTGCAAAATTTCCCTTCAATAACCCCATGGAATTGTTGACTGATTTCATTAAATAATTATCTTCTTATCTCATTTTGGGCAGATAGTCTTTTCATATGAACTTTCCCTCATAATTTCAACTATTTCATATTTTTCTAGTGTTTGGCTTTCTCTGTTTTTCTTTGATCTCATTGGCTTAAAGACTCATCTTGTTGTTGTTTCCTTGTATTAAGAGCTGTTGGTTTCGCAGAGTATTGGCTGTAATGGCCAAATTTCTTATGTTCACAGTTCTGGGCATTATGTCCTTTCAAGTTACTTTTAAGAAACCTTATGTCTTGGGAATTATTTCCTCCATTCCATGTGTCTAATGTTTTTTTATGCCATTGCCAGAGACAGTTGATATTTCAATATTACCCGATATGATGATACCATAACTTCTAGATAGTGGCTTCAGTAGCAAATTTAATAGATTTATTTTACATTTTCAACTGGAGAACTTCTTCTAAATATGTACATCTACTTTGCTTTAACCTGATTATCATGTCCTTGTCTGTTATGTCATCTATGAATCAGTCACATACTAACAAATCCATCATTTCTCAAGGAGCATCCAGGTAAGCTAATTGGATAAGCATTTCCAAATGTTCTGCAAGTTCAGCTCATATCTCTTCTTCCTACCATTCCCTACTACCAAGCTTTATTGTGGATATTTCCTTCTGGCATGTGTTTCACTGAACCTGTTTGATAGTTTTCATGGCTTTCAGCTGGAAGGCTACTTCATGATGTTAAAGCTGGTCCGTTTAAATCGGCAACAAGATTAATAGCTTAATGTTCACCATTCCAACACTCACTCTGGAAATTATTTTCAACTGAGCCTGAAATGCCTCTCACCATGCCTTTTCACCACAGTCCATTGGTTTCTAAATTGGGCAATGTTGTTGGACTGACTAACTAAATCCTAGAAGTGGCTCTGGTGGTGACATAAATGAAATTGACCGGAATATACAAGAATAGTTTAAAGTTACCTACTTGAACCAAATTATCGCATACAGAAAAGTGTCCATAGTAAAATAAATAATCATGAAAACAAGATGTGCAGTGATATAGGTATATCTTGGATATAGTGAATTAAAAAAAACTGCACGATCAGTTCGAAACATTACATGCTACTAAGTGAGCACATATTAACCAAACCGAACCTAGATGACATAGAAATGCACTATGCTTATCCGCGTCGTTGATGTTTTGTTTTTGTTTTTAACAATTTTAGGATGTAACTCATAGTAAAAAAAAAAAAAAAAAAAACTTTCACACAACGTGCTATTTCACGAGAGAAACACATAAGAAAGGAAAGATTGCTCAACATGAAAATCAGCTCGACGATGAGAACTTGACGCCTTTGCCACCAAAACCTATTAAGTGTTGTAAAATGCGAATACCGAAGAAGATATAAGCACTCAAATTAAGTCGTCTGTGGTGCATAACACGCTTTTGAACAGTAAGTGAACGACAGTCGTGTATTGAGTAACTACAACTTAAGTTGGCCTAACGTATGAAACTGGATACTTCTAAAGAGAGAGTCGAATTACCATAAAAATTACAGGTTTCCCGCTCCCTCTACTCCTTTTTTTTTTCAACTATAATATGTTGATGAAAACTAAACTGATTTTTGCCATGGTAGTTATGTATTGTTAGACTTTTTGTTTTGAGGATATAGACTCAAAGTCAAAACAATGATATATGTAAGTTGTAACTGTAATATGTGACTCTGACCTTAACTGTTTGCTGTTTGCAAAATTTTATACTTTAGTCTTTACTGACGTAAATTATAATACATTCAAATAAACAGTACTCTTGTCTACCTGATTCATTTGTTTATCACACATATCTGTTATAAATACAAGTATTCGATTTAATAAGACTGATGAGTATTTAAATGTTTTTTAGATTAATTGATTTGAATTTACAGTATTAGCTTCAGAATTTATAAAAAATATCGGGAATAGGCACTACTAAAAAATAAAAATTTCTAGTGGCATTTTTTCATGCCAGGAATCACTATTTGTTCACACAAGGGAGTTTTAAATATTTGTTTTCTAAATTACATGTTTTTTACTTTAAAAGTTAGATATTTAAATGCATTTATGATATTGATCCTTACAAGCTATCTTGATATCTATTTTTTTTTAACAAAAAATGTTATTTTCTTATAACGTCTTTAAGAAAGCACATATTTGGATATGTTAATTTTCAGTGTAATAAAGTTAGTACATTTAATTTATCTAGGACTATGGTTCATTTCAAATTAAAACAGTACTTATGTTCAAGTTTAATGGCTATTTTACAGTTTTTGTACTTTAAAGATGCTGTGAAGCTAAGTAGTGCAATGATTTAAAACACCAGTTTTAAACTTAAAGTATGTAACAAATACAAATTTTGAATTCCAAAAGCAAGTTTCTGTTGTTTTATTCAGTGACACTAACAAAGTACAAGATATATGAGCTGAATTGAAGGTCTTCAGAAAGTCAGAATAACTTCTAAAATGTTATATGTATAATACAAAAAACATTTGATGATGCTAAACTATATGAAAAACTTTAAGCTGTCAAAAAATATTTATTGACAAACTAAAAATATGCGAATGCATTACAGTAGCCTTCTACTTCAAAGGTAACTGTAATTAGATGTATAATTTGTGTGATATAAATGCAAGTCTCCTTAGTCTGTTAACTATTATTTATAACATCAATAATCTAAATATTCTAGAAATGTTTTGTCATTTTGAGATACACTGGAACATAAACATTACTTTTTTATTTTTAAGACATCATGACTTTACCTCCTTTGGATTATTCCTTTCGATTCCTGACTTCTATTCTAGGTAAGTGGGTTTTTGTTGAATTAATTAGCATGTATTTCTTGTCTTTATATACTTTCTGAAAAGCTGTTTCAGTTGTTTTTTTTTATCCAGAAAAATTACTTTCAGTGTGTTTATCATTTTACTTATAACTTGTGTTATGACCAACAAGCAGATGAATATATTGTATGCAAAGTTAATAAAAATAATGCACAGTTGATAACCTTGTACACGATTCTATCAGATCGTTAACAGTATCTTTAGTTATTAAAACCTGTGAAATGTGAATAATTAAGAAGCTATAAGCACTCAACTCAGCTATGGACATCTGCAGAAATTTTTCCAGTGAGGGGCAAAGTTTTCCAGGGGGTGGCAAAGTAGTGTGAAATTGTGAATTGAATAAAAAGATTTGTATGCATATGCTGAATGAATAAAGAAAAAATTATGTTTCTCAATTATGGATGCCCATGAACTCAAGTTTCTTTAAGATCTTTGCAAAATATGTCAAGATCATTAAAGATCTTGCAGGGTCTTCACGAGATGTTACAGTTCTTGCAATATCTTGATAAGAAATTTAACAAGATCTTGTAAGATTACTTTTTATTATCCTGATATTTAAGATTTCTTTATATGACCAATGTAGAAGTTGTCGATAGGGTGAAGATTGGGGAACATCTGGGTGCAAGTTATCATTGCTTAATTAGGTTTGACGTTTTGCTGCATATGGATATAAGGAATGACGAAATCTGGTTCCAAATCTCAAACTTTGAATGGTTGAGATAAGTATTGTGTGATATAAATTGGGCCAATGAATTAATTGGAAATACTGATCAAATATGGAAATTGTTTTAAAATTAACTCTTAAGTATTCAAGGTAGATGTTTTCCTTATAGAATAGAAAAAAGTTGCTGGAAATAGAAGTATATCAAGCTGGTTTTCAAAAATAAAATTGAAGAAAACCATTATAAATTTAAGATATTGAAATTAACTGTGATGATGGGAGCTTTAGAAGATCAAAAGAGTTGGTCAAATGAGAAATTAGGAAATCAAAAATTTTATTGAAAATGTTGAAATATATAGTAAGGATTTCTTCAAATACATTAAAGGTATACAGAATGAGGAATGATACAGAATGAGGAATGATACAGGATGAGGAATGATACAAAATGAGGAATGATACAGAATGAGGAATGATACAGAATGAGGAATGATACAGGATGATACAGAATGAGGAATGATACAGAATGAGGAATGATACAGAATGAGGAATGATACAGGATGAGGAATGATACAGGAATGATACAAAATGATTCCTCATTCTGTATCATTCCTCATCCTGTATCATTCCTCATTCTGTATCATTCCCGATACAGAATGAGGAATGATAAAAAATGAGGAATGATACAGAATGAGGAATGATACTGGATGAGGAATGATACAGGATGAGGAATGATACAGAATGAGGAATGATACAGGATGATAATGGGATGGTTGGGTTATTAAATTGTACTTTTTCTTCAGTACTTACCAATGAAGATTTAAGCAATATTACTTAATTTGAACTGTTGTTAGATCGAACAAGATGATCACATTAATTCTGAAATTGTCAAGAAAAAATTGAGAAGTTTAAAGAGTGGTAAAGCTCCTGGACCAGATAATATTTACACAAGGATTTTGGAATTTAATTAATGTTACTACACTTTTCAAGTGAGCTGATAAAAACTGTTCCACTCATTATAGGCCTATTAGTTTCATGTCAGTAGTGGGAAAAGTTTTTAAACATGGTTTCACTTAGGAAAAATCTTGTCTAACTAATCTTCTACCATTGTCATGAGTGGGGTCTCTCAGGGCTCAATGTTAGGACCTTTGCTCTTTTTGATTTACATCAGTATTATAGATGAAGGAATGGTCAACAGATTATGTAAATTTGCTGACAACATTAAAGTTTTGGGTGCTGCTGCTGTTATACAAGAGGATTTGGATTATTTAATGAATAAACGGTAGATGGTTTTAAGTACAATAAATGCAAGAATATACATGTAGGACATCACAGAATAAATTTGATGGGAATAACCTTAAATGTGTTATGGAAGAAAAAGATGTTGGTGTTCTGGTTCATCAGCCTCTTGAGAAAACTATCTTAGTAGCAAGGCAAATAGCATTTTGTGTTGATCCATTGAAATATTGAATACAAGTCTAAAGAAGTTATAAAGTCATTGGTTTGGCCACGTTTGGAATACTCTGTTCAGTCTCGGGTTTCTTACCTTAGAAAGGACATTGAATTGCTGGAAAAGGTTCAGAGAAGGGATAACAGAATGATACCTTAGATGAAATGGTCAAGATCTATCAAATTGCTTTTTCTTGAAGAAATGAGGGGATTTGACTGAAGAGTTTAAGATTGTTAAGAGCATTGATTGATAGTGTTGATGCATCATCTTTCTTTGTACTTGATGGTAGGGTAGGAATCATCTTGAGCTGAGTTAGCTTTATTTTACTAACAGGGTGGTTGGCCTTTGAATTGGTTTGCTTCAGATGTGGTAGATACAGTGAATTTAAGGGAAGCCTTAGTAAATATAGCTGGCTTTGAGTGTTTTATTTTTATTTTAGAGCCTAGTATAGTGGATGGGATAGCCTAGATGAACTAAGACTTCCTCTGTTGACCTGAAATTATATGTATATTGGACTACCAATAAAGGATACTTGTAAGATTTGTAGTTAATCCTACAAGAACTTTCCAGGCAACAATCTTGTACAAGATCCTATCAAATCTTTAATTGGATCTCAGGATTTTGGCCTAGTTATTAGTATATCTGGCCTTTTTGAAAAACAACATTAAATGAACTCTAAACATTGATGTAATAAATTTTTATTACACAATTATTCAACTCAGTGTAACAAAATGCTTTTCTGAATTTTACTCCATGTCAAGTCTGAACTTGTTCCAAAATCTTCAAACTTTTGATGACAGTAACATGTTAGAATATATGAATTAAGAAAAATACATAAACAATTAGTACCTCTTCTATAAGAAAAATACATCAACATGTATATTTCATATAGAAGAGGTACTAATTGTTGATGTATTTTTCATATAGAAGAGGTACTAATTGTTTATGTATTTTTCTTATAGAAGAGGTATTAATTGTTTATGTATTTTTCTTATAGAAGAGGTACTAATTGTTTATGTATTTTTCATATAGAAGAGGTACTAATTGTTGATAGAAGAGGTACTAATTGAGGTACTAATTGTTTATGTATTTTTCAAATAAAAGAGGTACTAATTATTTATGTATTTTTCATATAGAAGAGGTACTAATTGTTTATGTATTTTTCATATGTATATTTCATATAGAAGAGGTACTAATTGTTGATGTATTTTTCATATAGAAGAGGTACTAATTTACATAAACAATTAATACTACTTCTATATGAAAAATACATCAATAATTAGTACCTCTTCTATATGAAAAACCTTTGCAATTGCAGCTTGACATTTATAATAATGAAAAGAAAATTAACATTAATAAGTGCCTGATACTTGAAAATAGGGAGTGTAAACTATCCTGATTTGTGATATATTCATATCATATAGTACAGAGATGTATTAGTGCCAGATTTGAGTTTTAAAACATTTATTTGCTTGAAAATACCATATAATAATATCAAACATTAAAATTCTTTTAACTGGACTTTTCAGAAGCACAAAGTGAAGTGCCACAAGGAGGCCTACGCAAGCTTAAATATGTTAAAGAAAAAGGGAAAATTGATACAAAGGCTATACGTTTTAATAATAATAATCTTGTCACATCCAGTGGTTTAAAAAGCTTTGTCGATAGCCTGTTATATGATCCTGAAAGGCTGTCTTGGCTGGATCTCAGCTTTAACATGTTAAATGCTGTTGAAGAGGTAAGACCAAATAATCATTAACTTCCTTAAATGTCAACGTATGTTTATCTATGCATTCATGCTGAAGTAAATTACACTTGGAAGTGAAGAGAAATTTTGTATAAACAGTTGTGAACTGTGTTTATAAATGCTGTTATTGATAATCTAAATAATGTTAAATTTGCACTAATTGGTACTAGTTTTATTGCGTGTATAATTTTGTTCTCCATGTGCTGAAATAAAACTTCTCTGCATTCGATTTAGGTCTGTTTAAGGCCCGGCATGGCCAGGTGGTTAGGGCTCTCGACTCGCAATCTGCGGGTCGTGGGTTCGAGTCCCCGTCACACCAAACATGCTTGCCCTTTTAACCATGGGGGCATTATAATGTGATAGTCAATCCCACTATTCATTGGTAAAAGAGTAGCCTAAGAGTTGGTGGTGCGTGGTGATGACTAGCTGCCTTCCATCTAGTCTTTCACTGCTAAATTAGAGATGGCTAGTGCAGATAGTCCTTGTGTAACTTTGCATGAAATTCAAAACAAACAAATATTTGTATACTAATTATTTCTTCTATTCCATATTTTATTGTAAATGGTGTTTTAGGTTGTGATTCTTTGGCAGATGGAGAAAGAGGTGTGATCTTTTCTTTTACCAGTTCTTTATTCAAATGTTCTGTTATTGATGCTCGTGTCTACTGTTATAACCTTTCTGTCTATTATAAGATGTCTTTGTTTTTACATCATTGAAATTGTTTTTTATACTTCGTAAAACGTTATAATCCCTCTGTATGTTCCCAATATTTTTATGGATCTTGTCATGAATGAGGTGTATTTGCATTCTTAATTCTTCTTCAAATATTATGTGTTTCTTTCAACTTATGCCTCTTACCTCTTGAACTTTTAATTTTTTGCATTATTCTTCATATTTAAGTTTTCCATCTCTTTCTTCTTTGTTTTCTTTCTTTATTTCTAAGTTTTCGATCATACTTTTTGCCTAGATTGTCATCTTCATGTATGAAGTTCAGACACAGTTTTATGTTATTTTCACCAAAATAATCCTTCTTTGATCCCAGTGCTGTAACTTGGCAGTTTTTTTTGTCGCATGGTACAAAATATTATCAATTCTAGTCCAGTCAACAATATTTCTTTCTTTCCTTTATAACATTTCTACAGGCTGTGTTTACTTTTTAGCATAATGTATTTTATGTTATTCTAAACTTTTTAGCACATGGATATTAAGACTTGATTAACTTGTATTTCTGGAAGATTTATGTTTTGTTGTACACTGCTCCACATGTGAACGTACGATCGTATATCCATGTATACATTTATCAGAATTAAAATCAATATTTTATTTGATTGAATTAAATATTAAGTGATATAAAATTGTAAGTGTAAGAGCTTTTTCTCATATACTGTAATGTTTATTTTTTAAACTGTTATTAATATGAGCAAGTTCAAATGTTTATATAATGATTTTTGGGACTTTGGTAGAAGTTTAACTAGAATTAGTCTTGTGACAAAGGTAAGATAAACTCAAACAGTAAAGTTATTTCTCTCAGTGTTTATATAATGATGCCTTGTATCATTATATAAAAGTTTATTAAACTGTCAACAAAAATAGGTAAAGTTTTCATGAAAAACACGACTTCTCTATTAAACCTAATGAACATCATTATTGGTTTTATACCCAAAATTGAATTAACGTGTAGTATATAAAATCTCGTGCAGTTGTAGCTTAAATTATATTGGACAGACAAGTAGAAATTTGAAGTTTTGAATTAATGGGCACAAAAATGCTGTCGAAAAATTTAAAACTAGTGATTCGGTCATGGCGGAACATGTGGCAAACTCTTTGCATAACATTGAATGAGATAAAGTTCGAATACTTAAAGAATTTAAACTAAAAAATTAATTAAACATAAGAGAATCTCTGGAAATTGCTAAACATAAAATGATTTTGAATAGAGATCTAGGCCCGGGTGTCGCAGAAGTGAATTTTTGGAAATCTAATCTGTGGATGGCACTGTATAGATACGAATCTTGTACGTTCTCTCGTTTGTATAAAAATGAAATTTTCCATGTTTCTTCTGGTCTCCTGAAGATGAGTGAATTTTTTCCCACCAAAACATGTGGAGTTTTAATTGTATGAAAATGCACGATAACTTATCATATAAAGTTAAAGGCAAAAGTAAACGTTGAACTTATTTTACATTGAAGGTGTACTTTCTTTTATTCTTCATGAATTGCTTTGATATTACTTGAATAAGTAGCAATCTTTTTATGGTAGTAATCAAAGTTAAAAAACGGGTTGTTATTGAAAAAAGAAATAATTTACTAACACGGTAATTAAAGAATGCATCTGAATGATTGAGTTGCAGAACGACAGCAATATATTGGTAGTGCATTATTATATTCTTATGCCTGAACTGCAAAGGAGTCTTTTTTTTTTCTAATATATTTTACTCGATATAGAATATAGGCAGACTTTCATATATCTTTTTTTTAGGACATTACTCACTTCAAGAATCTAATAATCCTTTACCTACATGGGAACAACATAAAATCGTTTTCAGAAGTTGGAAAACTATCTGTTCTCCTTAAGTTATCCACTCTCACTCTTCATGGAAATCCTTTAGAACTAGAAAATGGTTACAGGCACAGAGTTTTGGGACATCTTCCACAGATTCGTAGTTTAGATTTCAGTGGTGTTACTAAAATTGATAAGGAAATTGTAAAACAATGGAAAACAAAAAGTACTAAAATGTATAAAGATAGTTTTCTTAATACTTAAAATGAATATAAATATGTGTTGTCGTTATATATAAAACAAAAATTTCTGTTTAAAATCAGGTTAAGAGCCACTGTTATGGAACATAAATTTTGACACTTCTACATCCAACATAATGCTCGTAAGGGAATTTTTCACAAAACTTATAGCTGAAATTCCATGTTGTTTCAGAGTACAAGATGTCGGAACAAGTCTGTATCTGAAGGTAGAGTACCGTGTCAATCTTGTAAAAAAGTTTCTGTTAACAAAATTGGAAGAACTTTAGATACATGAATTGTAGAACATAAGAAGTACGTTAGAGATTATCAAACAATTGATGCTATTTTTCTATAAATGAAAAAGTATATTATCAAAATAACAGAAAATCAGCCGGATTAATACATGAAACTAGAAATTACATCAAAAGAGGAATTGTGGAAAACTCTCTAATCCAAATTTAACACCCCCCCAAATGTAATTTTAAGCTGAACCCCTTTCTGACATCTTGTGCCTTGAAATAAAATAAGCTCTCTATATGTGTGTGTAATTTTTTCACAAGAAAATGTTGGATTGAAGAAGGTCATTTGTATAGTGTGTGAATTCTAAAGAAAATTATCGTATTAAGAATTATGTATTCACAAACTGCATATCGTATGATATACATTCTACCTTATTGTTAAATGGAGAAAAATTTTATGGCAGTTAAGGCTATAAAATTTGCTTTTGAAATAAAAGTATTGGAAGTACTTCTACCTCATGACCACTAGATTTACAGGTAATGTTTGGAATAAAGTCATCAGACATAAAACCAAAAATCATTCAGTCCAAAGTAGTTTTTGATAATAAACGATTAATTAAATAAATTAACTTCACATTTGGATATTATTTTCTGGTACTGGAAGATCTTGAGAAGGTCAAAGTTTTGCTCAGAGTTACTGGCACTCTGATAAACTCATTGCAGTCAGTGTTGGAAAGTGGGAAATCCTTTACAAGTTAACAGTTATTTCAGAACTCAGGCTATTATTGGCTTATCTCAAGGTAAGAATTGAGGTATTCAGTGTTCTAAAGTTGTTGTTTTTTATATTAGTGTTAAAAGCTTCGAGTGAATTTAGCCTCTGATAGATCATAAACTTAGTTAGCTATGTAAAGCTAAATGTCACAGTCACTCAAGCCACAACCTGATCTTTTCTAAGAAAAACGACCGAACAAGTCACGTATTTAATATACTATACTGTGTACATAAGGTTTCATAATTTCTGCCCTCTTACTGCCAAAAATATAATCACATTTTACACATTGGGGTCGTGTGTGTGTGATAAGACGTGGTCAAATCCCACTACTCCAAAAAGAATTGGTGGTGGGCAGTTTTGGCTAATCGTATTCCCTCTAGTCTATCATTTCAAAATTAAGAACATCTAGCACAGATAGCCTTTCAAGTAGCTTTGCTTAAAGGCCGACAAATAAACAAATTAAAAAGAAAAGTTATTAATTTTGGAAGTAGCACCTTGCAGCAGGAATAATGAGCAGTTCACACTTCTACTGCAAGACTGTGGTGGCCTCAAGCAACTATAAATATGTTGGTACAGGAAGGTTCCATATGTTTGCTACCACTTTAGTTCAAATGTAAATGTGTTCAATTGGGATGTAGAAAGGCACTCAAGTAAACAACATAACTTCCTGCTTTATCTGCACACGAGACTATGAACCACTAATTGGTCATTAACCATGTTTTCTTGCAGGAAAGATAGCTGCTACTGTTTTTAAGAGAGTGGACTACAATAACGTGGAACCCGGCATGGCCAGGTGGTTAGGACGCTCGACTCGCAATCTGCGGGTTGCGGGTTTGCATCCCCATCCCACCAAACATGCTCGCCCTTTCAGCCGTGGGGGCTTTATAATGTGATAGTCAATCCCACTATTCGTTGGTAAAATAGTAGCCCAAGAGTTGGCAG
>NW_013669331.1:16810-21424 GCF_000517525.1 Limulus polyphemus
TTTTTCAAGGCTCCTAGAGAACGTGCGATACAGTTGCTTTTCTGGCAATAATTGGGAGTTTACATGCCGAGTGCACTAAATGCAATTTAAGCAAACCATGTATTCTTGTAGCATTATCAATAGTATTAGTAGGTTAATAAACAGTATTAGGAACGAAACTCTTTCTTCTTGATTTCTGTTGTTTGTCAAAACGGATGAAAAAAAAATTAAAACAATCTTTCAGGAAAACCATTAGATTTCAAAATCCCCCGAAGATCTACCTCCGCATCTGCTAAATCATGAAGATTGCTACAATTGTGTGAAAGTCTCATTACTTGGCTAAAAATCTTGACCCACCAGTGAATGATGGGAAATATAATGTAGAAAGTAGAACATATTCGAAAGTAAACTTAATGTTGTCATGAACCTGATTCAGGAAATGATGAAAGCGAATTATTTAAACTATCATTCCAAATCTCATAAATATCTATATATATAAAGAACAAACATCTGTTTGTTCCTTATCTATCTTCTCCTATATCGCTGGGCCAATCTCTACCAAAATTTGTGGGATGATAGTCTGGAACAAGGGACATGTTATTAGGGGGTTCACACTTCCTCCACCCCATTATTGCTGTTATTGAGCATTTATTATCTTTAACTACATTTATAGATGGCGCCATGTTCTTACACCAAAAATAAAACAAAAACTTTAATAAATTTACTATAACCCAAAATACATACAGTGTGGGGGTAGGGAACACAAACGTCTTATTTATATCAAAGAGTGCGCTAGCACCGTCTATGAAGTAATGCACTGAAAAAGTATGGCCGTCACTATTGCAATGATACATAAACTCGGATAAACTTGATACGACAACAGCAACCATAACGTTGATATGAAGAACCGTTTCTTGAATTATACTCAATTCCTACTTTGACCCATGACCTTACAATTTCATCCTGTTATGACAGCGGAAGTCACGTGACGCTGGTGGCGTGCGTGATGAGTTTCTCGAATGATCGGGGAAGTTCGAGATGCCCTCTTCGTTAATATATAAGCCTGGCAGAGGAAAGCCAGCCGGGGGGTGGGGTGGAGGATAGATAAATGAAGAGAGAGCAGCAGTTACTTTGAGTTCCGTGTAATTTATGATTCTGTTAGTTTCGAGCTAGTGAACTGTAGAGTGTGTGTTTTTCACCCATAGAGAGCGAAGTTATCGATATTGTGAATCGCTGTGATTTATAGCGTGTATTATAAAAGTTGTTAAGTGTAAAGTGACGAGAAACGTACTGATTGTGGAACTTCTGTGCACTAAAAGTTTGTATCGAGGAAGAATAAACTGGTTTAATCAAGAAAGGACTTGTATCGCTGAAGATCCTCGGAAAGAATTTCTACCGGAAACAAACAAACAAGCAGATACGTAACAATCCCATAAGACAACTCGATGATTAAAGCGGGTAACAGAAAACACCTCTACTGCCACTACTTCGGCTACTACCTCTTCACACAAAGTCACCATCACACAGTGTGTGCCATGTTTTAAGTATATACATATTGAGTTCCTAAAGCTTATACACAACTTTTGGTGAAGTAGTGATGAATATTGTAATGTTAGGTTATAAATTAATTGTGTGAAAATTAGGATTTTTGCGTTATCTATCATAGCATCCATCTCTACATTTTTTAAGTTCATAACCCGAACAAAGGATGGGTACATCATCTTGTCATAACTGAAACAAATCCAAAAGGTAGGAGACTATTTATCTAGAAGTAACCAGTTGTAGACTGCCCCAGTCTTAATTGCATGCAGAGTCATCTGTCTTCTCTTTGCTGAAAATCTTTCGAACCATTCTTATACTCCCGCTTATACAGATGGTTAGAAATCAGGTGACTCTATGAGCCCTGCCATGGTTTGTGGTGGCTTGGTGGTTGCTCACAGGATCCCTTCTATAATTTCTGTATTCACTGCCGAGTTATATGCCATTTCTCTTGCCCTGGATCACGTAGAAACTATGCAATACACTGTTTGTACCATTTACACTGACTTTATACTGGCATTGAAATCGCATAACGTTCGTTCTCACCCTGTTATCGTCGATATTCAACAACGAATGACCCATACTTCTCTATCTTCTGTGTCCATCTAGTTTTTCTGGATACCTGGCCACATCACTATTCGCGGGAACGAGCTTGCTTGACACTGCAGCTAAGTCGTGGCTTTTCCTGATCAAACCTTCTGTTGCTCTTTGGCTGTCCTGTTTCCGTAAGGATCGGAAGGAGGGATTTGTCCTGACAAGGCTACACATTGGTCACAGTTTTTTAACTCATCATTTTCTTTTATCTGGTACTTGATCCACCAATGTGTAGCCTTTGTGACACTCAATCACCTGGCAGTGGTGTCAATTGTCACTGCTGTTGGTAAAGACATTGTTTTATGAAGTTATGGAAATTGGAATATTTGTAGATTTTGCAAGTTTGGCTTCTATAACATGAAATAATGTTTACCGGTTTATGAAAGAAATAATAACATACCTATATCTATCTATTGTTTTTATTTAGAAAAAGAGTTTTATTGATATAATTGAACTATTTCTGAATTTTGTGGATGTTACTGAATACACGTGACATATTGTGCTCCAAGAAGTAGCCACGTGACTTTAGACTTTCGTGTAATTTTCATTAGGAAAGGTCACATTCGGGGATGGTAATAAGCCATGGTGGAATGGGCTGATCACTGGGGAAAGCAACATCATCCAGTGCCAGGCCCGATTCAGCCAGTTGTGCCTGGATATGAAGGCCAAAGGTGGGAATTGCACACTGTCTGTTCTGAGCACAGCCCACTGAGGAAGAAGGACACAATCCCAGGTGGGATGCTGTGGTAAGGATCGAAGCTTGGTAGCCTACTGGAGAGAAAGTTGGAAATGGTGGAGGTGAAGAGGAGGTTCGTGGGACTCAGTGTACAAACTCTGGACAGGAGAAGTGCGAAAAGCCCTCATGCAGAGCCAAAGCCCCAGATGTTGAATGGAGTTCAGCATCTTCAAGGCTGAGGTCCTGGCAGAACCAGAGACCCATAGTTCAGTTTTAATCGAATGAGGGCAGGATAGATCATTGAGCATAGAACATCGATCCGCTCCCCAAGAGGTGGAAGAGAGGACATGGAGGATGTTCAGTGCCCTTATACACTGGACACGTAGCTGCTTTATGTGAGGAATAAAAGTAAGCTTACAGTCAAAGATAAGCCCAAGAACTCAGGAAGAACAGCATCACCGAGACAGAGTTCGGGATTAGGGTGTAGACCCCATTGGGGCAAAAATGCATACACACGGTTTTGGAAAAATGAAAGGTAAAACCATTTGCTGTGGTCCACTTCAACAAATGTTTGAGCACAGTCTGGAGCTGCTGCTCGATAAACCTCGTATCCGACGACCTACATGGGATGTGGATGTCGTCATCATAGAACCTGTTTACAACAGTAGGAGGAAGTTGTGTAGCAATAGCATTGTTCTTGATACTAAAAAGTGTGACACTCAAGACACAGCCCTGAAGGACTCCAAGTTCATGTGTGAAAGAACGAGAAAGTGTCGAACTCACATGGACTCGGAATCGCCTGTCGAGTAAAAATTTCTGAATAAAAATGGGCAGATGGCCACGCAACCCACATGAGTGGAGGTCTCACAAAATGCCATACCTCCATGTAGTGTCGTAAGCCTTCTCAAGATCGAAGAAACAGAAACAAGATGCTCCCTCTCGAGAAAGGTCTCAAGTCGAATAAAGTGGTACACAGTGGACGCTGTTGATGGAACCACCATGGATGGGCGAGAGGAGATTGTTTGATTCAACGAATCAAACAAGACGAATATTAACCATCCTATCTAAGATCTGACAGAGACAGCTAGTTAAAGCGATTGGGTGATAATTAGAAGGAATCTTGGTATCCTTCCCTGGCTTAGAAAAGGGGGAGGACAATAGCCTGGCACCAAGCATTAGGAAAGATGTTTCCTGCCAGATCCGGTTAAAGACAATCAGAAGAAGAGCAAGAGAGAGACAGGAGAGAGATGGCACAACATCTCATAGTGAACATCATCAGACCGTTGAAGAGCAAGCTTAAGTTCCACCAGTGTAAGGGGGCGATTATAGTCATAGAGACGATCGGTCCAAAAGGAAAGAGGTGATCGCTGTGCTCGAGACTTGATGGCCAAGAAGGCGGGGGAAAGAAACTCTGGCTGAGAGTATCGACAGTAACAGCAGCGGAGTATTATTGAGTGTTACACACTATGATTAACAGTGACAGTGCATTACTAACAGCAGCAACAGTGACAGAGTTTTATTAACAGTGACACAGTATCATTAACAGCAGCAGAACACTGTTAATAATACTGTGTCGCTGTTAATAATACTTTGTCACTGTTAATAATGACAGAGTTTTATTAACAGTGACACAGTATTATTAACAGCAGCAGAACATTATTAACAGTGACAAAGTATTATTAACAGCAGCAAAGTATTATTAACTGTTACACGGTATTATTAACAGCAGCAGAAGTATTATTAACAGCAGCAAAGTATTATTAACAGTGACAGAGTTTTATTAACAGCAGCAGAAGTATTATTAACAGCAGCAAAGTATTATTAAC
>NW_013669331.1:21712-25558 GCF_000517525.1 Limulus polyphemus
TATTATTAACAGCAGCAGAACATTATTAACAGTGACAAAGTATTATTAACAGCAGCAAAGTATTATTAACTGTTACACGGTATTATTAACAGCAGCAGAAGTATTATTAACAGCAGCAAAGTATTATTAACAGTGACAGAGTTTTATTAACAGTGACACAGTATTATTAACAGCAGCAGAACATTATTAACAGTGACAAAGTATTATTAACAGCGACACAGTATTATTAACAGTGACAAAGTATTATTAACAGTTACACAGTCGTATTAACAGTGACAAAGTATTATTAAGGGAAACACTCTCTATCGTGACGATCATCACCGTTACATTATTAACGTTGGGTGAAGAGCGCTTTCTTTCAATGAAGTAGCGTCTTGGTTATATAAGATACCCTGCAGTTTAATGACGTTGAAAACAAACCGAAGAGAAAATAACTAATCCGCTCACTAAGAAATCAGTAACAGAACAATGTGAAAGCAGCAAAATTCGTTAGTACAAAAGTACATCTCCTTCCAGTTAGTCAAGTTAAAGTTTTACCGATTCTGTAAAACAACATTCAACTGTGACAGTAAATAAACTTCAAGGTTATAAATAAATGAAAAAGTATAAACCCGGTATTTGAAGAGTGATCGGTTCAGTGGTACCAAGCGATCAGTGACGGTCATTGTCCGATTCTTATACATGCCTCTTTTACTGAGGATACTAGGTTGTAATTATTTTAAATTGCCTCTTCACATCCAATGAAATTGCACGGTTTCGCTCACCTTTTCTAAAGCCTCAGTCGATAACACGAGCAAAACGATCTGCAAGTGGCTGTGACGTAATCAAAGATGGAACCATGTGAGATACTCATTCTTTGTCTCCATTTTGAAAGCGAAAAAACTTCACATACGAAACTCGTATAAATACAAATATTAATTCATATAAGTTTGCTTGTTTTTGAATTTCGCGCAAAGATACACAAAAGCTATCTGCGCTAGCCGTCCCTAATTTAGCAGTGAAAGGCCAGAGGAAAGGCAGCTAGTCGTCACCACCCACCGCCAACTCTTGGACTACTCTTTTACCGACGAATAGAGGGATTGATTGTCACATTATAACATTACCACAGCTGAAAAAGCGAGCATGTTTGGTAGGATGGGGATTCCAACCCGCGACACTCAGATTGCGAGTCAAGAGCCCTAACCAACTGGTTATTAATGAAACGAATGTACGAACGTGACAAACACTTATTAAGTCATCACTAAAACTTTAGGCTTGAGTAATGTTAAACTAAACTAAATAGTCGACATTTTCAAGCAAAAAACTGATCATAAATCCGACGTTGCTGCAAATGTTGACCAGCTGCAATGTTCTATTAATCACTATGTTTCATTGACCAGCTGCTCTGTTCTATTAATCACTTTCTACGTTTTACTGACCAGCTGCAATGTTATATTAATCACTATGTTTTATTGACCAGCTGCAATGTTCTGTTAATCACTATGTTTTATTGACCAGCTGCAATGTTATATTAATCACTATGTTTTATTGACCAGCTGCTCTGTTCTATTAATCACTATGTTTTACTGACCAGCTGCTCTGTTCTGTTAATCACTTTCTACGTTTTACTGACCAGCTGCTCTGTTCTGTTAATCACTTTCTACGTTTTACTGACCAGCTGCAATGTTCTATTAATCACTTTCTACGTTTTATTGACCAGCTGCTCTGTTCTGTTAATCACTTTCTACGTTTTATTGACCAGCTGCAATGTTCTATTAATCACTTTCTACGTTTTATTGACCAGCTGCTCTGTTCTATTTAACTTTTTTTTCCTGTTTCTTTATTACATGGGAGATGTAATGGTATAATTTTTCTGGTTTAGCACCAGCTAATGATATAAATGTTATGGTCATAAAACTTTCGTTTGTAAATAAGCGGCTCGTTTAAGGAAATAAATTGTAAATTGAAACATTTATTTGTGTTGTTATTCAGTCTTGAAGAAAGTAATCATGACTCTTCCAAGTTATTCTCATACAGACAGCAATCTTCAATTTCAAACTGAGAACAAATTCTAACATCCTCGAAAACGTTTGAATCTGTAAGTTGAAGCACTTGAAAGTATCCATCTTGATTGTTTGGACGAGCTTCAGACATAATACTATAAATAATCCGCAGTTACAACATCAATGGAATTCCAAGTCAAAGAAAACGTTTCATAGAATGACGTAACAAACCAGTTTAGTTTTCAAGAATCAGTTTTGGGGAATGTTTACAATAATTTGGAGATATTCAGATACTCGGTTTTAGAAGTCACTGTATGCGAGTATCTGAATAATGATCAAGAGGTGAAATACTAAGTTCTCACCCTTAGGTTTTTAAAAATATGATCGCAAAGTGTTATATTGAATATCTTATCTTTAGGATGTGAATAAAGATCTCAAGATGAGAATTAAGATTTTACTGTAGGATTTGAATAATGGAAAGTGGATGTAAATATTTAAGTAATGAGCACACGGAAGTAGCATTCTTGCCTCAGGGGACGTCAGATATAAACAGGTATTGTAGTGTCATCGTTCGGAAAACAGTCCAACAGACCAGTTTTGGGTGTGCGGGTTGAAGTCGTCCTTGACATAGCAGGTTCTGCTTGTGACTACAGGCCTGGATGTGCGATATTAAAATCTTGGATGAGACATTCTCTATCAAGATGGAATCCATCTTTTCTTGACCGTCGTGCCACAAGACTATCTTATGCGTTTCAACAATCAGAACTGGTAATTTCAGAGTTTTGTATAAGTCATTCTCTTTTCATCCGTTTAGAATTATCTAACTTATATTTTAAACATGACGAAAGTAGCATGTTAGCATAAAAGATAACTTGACCTATTTAGCCCACTCGGGCTCTTTCCACTTTAGTGTATAAATACGAATGAAGAAAGGGCAAATGAAAGTAACTTAGGCTTAGCTACACAATGGGCTATCTGTGCTCTGCCCACCAAGGGTATCGAAACCAGGTTTCTTGTGTTGTAAATCCGCAGACCTACTGTGCCACTGAGAGGTTTTACAGAGAAAAATTTAATTTAATTATTGTATACATATATTTGGTTTCTGCTTTAATTCGATGTTTTTCCTGATGGCATTTACCCAAGATATAACATTAATCAAACTTTACGTAGCTAAAAAACATAATCAGCTAATCACGAAGCTTGTTTATAGATATAAAGTTTATCTTTTGTTGACTGATTAAAACACACTAAATATTAAGTAAAAACAAAATTACATGCATATGTTAACAGAGTTAAACCCCAAATCTGGTATCAAGCATCATACTAACAATAAATGCTGGTTATTAATATTTCTACAGTGGTGTCCACTTGTGATGCCATTGACATCCTTAGAATAAAAGACATTTCACGATAAAGTCCTTTAAATAGATAGCATTTTATTTTTATACTGTTATGTTTGACGAGATAAATACTTTCAGTGGTTTTAATTTTTATTTCGGTTTGATTATCGTTTACATGGAGAGTTTTATTAACTAAAACGACGGACCAGTTAATGATTTTTAGTGGTTTTAATATTTATTTCGGTTTGATTATCGTTTACATGGAGAGTTTTATTAACTAAAACGACGGACCAGTTGATGATTTTTAGTGGTTTTAATTTTTATTTCGGTTTGATTATCGTTTACATGGAGAGTTTTATTAACTAAAACGACGGACCAGGTAATGATTTTCAGTGGTTTTAATTTTTATTTCGGTTTGATTATCGTTTACATGGATAGTTTTATTAACTAAAACGACGGACCAGTTAATGATTTTCAGTGGTTTTAATTTTTATTTCGGTTTGATTATCGTTTACACGGAGAGT
>NW_013669331.1:26520-35481 GCF_000517525.1 Limulus polyphemus
TAAAACGACGGGCCAGTTAATGATTTTTAGTGGTTTTAATTCTTATTTCGGTTTGATTATCGTTTACATGGAGAGTTTTATTAACTAAAACGACGAACCAGTTAATGATTTTCAGTGGTTTTAATTTTTATTTCGGTTTGATTACCGTTTACATGGAGAGTTTTATTAACTAAAACAACGGACCAGTTAATGATTTTCAGTGGTTTTAAATCTTATTTCGGTTTGATTATCGTTTACATGGAGAGTTTTATTAACTAAAACGACGGACCAGTTAATGATTTTCAGTGGTTTTAATTTTTATTTCAGCCTAACTGACCCTAACGTTGAGGATCATCAAATTCCTAGTAGAAAGTTAGTACATTACAGAAAAGACCTAGTTTAGGCATAATGAGCCTATTATCTCGACCCTTGGACCACGGAGATCCAAAAACACCCATGGCTTGGAGACATCGGGATATAATATTTCACGCAGCCAAACCCCCACCAATACCTCCGAAAAACTATCAATCTGACTCCTCTTTGGTGTCCTCGACCTCATCTGGCGAAGAAGAGAGACAAAGGAAATATTTAGATACTGTATATCGAGACTTTACTCCAGCATTAAGTCACAATGAGATGAAGAGATTCAAACCGTTTCATTCAAGAACTTTAAGCGATGTTCCATCATTGAACTCAAATTGCCGGTATGGCAGTACATGTCCAGTGCGTGACCCGAATCGTTTTCGCTCTTATGATTCTATGTTAAACTTACGAGACCAAGAATATCGACAGAGATTTCTACTGGATTGTAAGTCATTTTCGAAGCGAGAAAGTAAAAGATTTAATCAGTCAAAATCACAACCTCCCCCTTTACCCCCGAGAGTGAATCCCCCAACACATTCTGTATTATCACCCACTTTCCTTCCAGTAACGCATCCTCCAACCTTGCTGTGCCCTGGTGCTGCTGGAATGATTCATTCCCCTGCTAGGGATGTCATCATGAAAAATGGACAATTCTCTAAGTCCACTGGTAAGTTCCAAGAAGACCCTTTCGATGTTAAACAGGTGTGTTGTCAAGGGCATATTGCTGTGTTATGGATCATCTTAGCTGTCATTACTTGTGGAGTAATCCTTGGTATTATGCTTGGAGCAATACTGGCTTGAGAAAAAATCCAGGATGTGCTTTGGATCATCTTGGCCACCATTACTTGTGGAATAATCCTTGGTATTATGCTTGGAAAAATAATGGCTTGAGAAAAATACAGGATGTGCTTTGGATCATCTTGGCCACCATTACTTGTGGAATAATCCTTGGTATTATGCTTGTAACGATAATGGCTTGAGAAAAATCCAGGATGTGCTTTGGATCACCTTGGCCACCATTACTTGTTGAATAATCCTTGGTATTATGCTTGGAAAAATAATTTATGGAAGAAAAATCCAGGATGAATTGATAAAAAAAACTAAGCCTTTATGTACACACACAAAAAGACTGTAATAAAGTGGAAACTGGTTGTATTTTGGCATTAACCTGTAGTTAATTGCTGTGTCATGAATACCATGTTGAAATATCTGACCACTTATATAATGTGTAACTGTTTTATCACATAAAGGTGTTTTTATTAACTACGTGAAACAAACACATACATTATTAGTCTAGTAGCAGTAAGCTGGGTTTTGTTTAACACTCTAATAAAAAAGGGCTAATTTAACTTTCTGGTTTGTTTTGTAATTAAGCACAAAGCTACACAATGGACTATCTGTGCTCTGCACACCACGGGTATCGAAACCCGGATTCTAGCGTTGTAAGTCCGCAGACATACCGCTGTGCCACTGGGGGGCATAACTTACTAGAAGAGATGATTTCAGGATATGTTGTACATACAAGTTGTGGTTACAGTTTTTTTCTTTCCAGTGAACTTATAATAAGACAGTTCTCAGAAAAGTCATACAACTTACAACTGATTTTCTTCAGAGTAGTTTCTTTCAGTAACTTCCAATCAGAAGTTGTGTGAAACGTCCTTCTATATTTTAGCATAAAAACACGTGATTGAAGCGACATCTGCTGCTGTTTCAAACTTTGGATGAAAGATACCAACACCTGTGATGTACAGATAACATGTACAGCTGTTTCAAACTATGGATGAAAGATACCAACACCTGTGATGTACAAATAACATGTACAGCTGTTTAAAACTCTTGAAGTTAGTTAATAGTTCCAACCATCAACTCATCAGCTACTCTTGAAGTTAGTTAATAGTACCTACCATCAACTCATCAGGTATTGTTGAAGTTAGTTAATAGTTCCTATCATCAACTCATCGGCTACTCTTGAAGTTAGTTAATAGTACCTACCATCAACTCATCAGGTACTCTTGAAGTTAGTTAATAGTTCCTACCATCAACTCATCAGGTACTCTTGAAGTTAGTTAATAGTTCCTACCATCAACTCATCAGGTACTCTTGAAGTTAGTTAATAGTTTCTACCATCAACTCATCAGGTACTCTTGAAGTTAGTTAATAGTTCCTACCATCAACTCATCGGCTACTCTTGAAGTTAGTTAATAGTTCCTACCATCAACTCATCAGGTACTCTTGAAGTTAGTTAATAGTTCCTACCATCAACTCATCGGCTACTCTTGAAGTTAGTTAATAGTTCCTACCATCAACTCATCAGGTACTCTTGAAGTTAGTTAATAGTACCTATCATCAACTCATCAAGGCTACATCTGAACAACTTGATGTGGCTATTTAAGAAATGACAAGTCAAGACACAAATCTTGAAACATTAACACGTCTAAAACAATATAATAATAAAAAACTGAGGCAGAACTCAGATGAACAAGACTGGTTTCAATTAAACAATTTTATTTATGATATACATTGCACATTTCTTAAATTTAAATATTATATTTTCTAGATCATAAAAAAATACTTGACAATTACACCTTTAGGATTCACAAAGAGCTAGCTTTTCAATAACACAATCCACTGAGTTAATTACTCGTGACAATTATCCTTGAAACTAAAATCCACTTACTTAAAACAAATCTGTTTTGGTTTTATTCAAGTGAAACTCGTATATCTATATCTGATTTCAGTGGCATTTAAATGGTTGAATAATACACAAGTAACTGATAAATCACATTTAATGTTGCCTTATGTTGAGTTCATATATAGAAGTAGTTAACCATTATGTAAAACTGTCTCATCATGATAAAATTGTACAATAGGTTGGATTAGCTGCCAGTGAAACCTCACTCTGCTTAACAAACCTTATAACTGAAGTATGTTTGGAATATTTAGTTCTGACATAACTATGGTTAGTAAGTTTCAAATTGAAAAACGTTTTCAGTAGACTTTACCATATTTTCATAGTTATAGTGTGTATAGTAACATACAAAACTAAACGTTTTCAGTTCATATTTCCCCATTTACTACAGTAAATAGGTCTCATGAAAGACACTGATGTTTATGGTTGACCAGTTTTAGGTTTTGTTACTCCATTGTTTCTGGCTACAGTCAGAATTAGCTATAAGTTATATAAGCACAAGTTTTACAAAGTGTAACAAGTTTTTAGTAGATAGCCATGATAAAATACTAACCACAATAAAAAACACCTGTTGAAAACAGCCTCAAGAATACTTAAAAGTTCTGACTACTTTTCTACAGAAGCTACAAACTATAATATATTATTCTGTTTGTCCAGCAACTTGATGCAAGATAACCATTTAACAAAATTAACACAAGTATTTGTTTAGATATCTATTAACATTAAGAAAGTAAAAATTAATGTTTCAGGTAACAGAGTGTTTGTCAAATTAAAAACACAAGAAATACATCTCATATTTCATAACGATCATTGACTCCGACATAACACACAGAATGGAAAAGTGCACCTAAGAGACTTCCCATAATCCATTAGATGAACCACTCACAAACAAACCTAATGCAGGCTGTTCAGAAGAACTATCAATTTATCCACCAGGAGTTGTCCATGCTAGTTGTGTTGTTGTATAAAAAGTCCTGAGCCAAACCTTTGGTGAAGTGTTTTTCAAGTTCAAATCCTTTTTACACATCAGAAAGATTTCTTTAGTCCAGTATTTACTACGTTATATAAAACTAAATAGTATTTCAGGTGAAATTCTAGTTTACAAATTTCCTCAACAACAATGTTCCTCTCTTGTGTAATGTTCACTAAATAACTTCTAAATATTCTACATTAATGTGAAGAATGTTTAAAAAGTTTACAATTTCCAAACAAAACTGGTCTGTGTTACTCACTAATTAAGACGTCAGGATGACAATTTTTAAAATGACTACTTTCGGGTCATACTTTAAGTTTGACTTTAAGATAGCCGTAGCCAAATAACAAAAGATAAAAATATTTCAATTAAAAATTATGTAATTAGCAGATGAAAAACACAAAATAGATGTTTTTGTCATTTTCCGGGTAATCACAGATTAACTTGCTTCCCACGTACGAGCTGACCTCGAAGATGCCAGGCATCCTAACAAAAAAAAAACATAATTTTCATAACAGATAACGTAAACTATATCATTTTCACGTCAATTATACCAAAGTGACTTAGCTACACAAATGTAGTAACAAAGTCTTTAAAACTAACTCAACTCTGATGACCAGTTAAAACACTACTGCTTTTATTTGGTACGAAGCTACACAATGGGCTATTTGCACTCTATCCACCAATGGGAATCGAACCCTGGAATTCAAATGAACCACCAGGAGCCCTTAGTTAAAACAATTATTAATAAACTTTCATTTACGGATTTCTACCTTATATTATTGGACTAATAAACAGCATGAGATTAGGATATTTCAAAGTTTCTAGAAACCAACAGCACATACACAAGATAACTATTACAGTTAATTACTGATCAAACCAAGTTACCTAAATAAATCAGAACCAAAAATCATCACAATAATGAAAGTAGTTAGTTAAATATAGTGTTTCAAAAGGTTTGGCCAACTTTAATAGACTTAGGTTAGTCCTAGATCTAAATACTAAGCAAACAATGCATATAAATCTCCATTAGAGGTTTCTCGACACTTCTCTTATCAGTTCAACACAAACACCCACCCTTGTTCTTTGATTATTCTGTACATCCTGGGTATTGCTTCTTTCTTTTGATGAAATCAGTCACTGTGACTGGCACTAATGATTACTCTGTTGAATATGCATCAGGATATACCACATTTGTACTTAACCTTGCAGCAAACTGTGACGTATAGTTTTGTTTATCTGTTACCAGGATATACCACATTTGTACTTAACCTTGCAGCAAACTGTGACGTATAGTTTTGTTTATCTGTTACCAGGATATACCACATTTGTACTTAACCTTGCAGCAAACTGTGACGTATAGTTTTGTTTATCTGTTACCAGGATATACCACATTTGTACTTAAGCCTTGCAGCAAACTGTGACGTATAGTTTTGTTTATCTGTTACCAGGATATACCACATTTGTACTTAACCTTGCAGCAAACTGTGACGTATAGTTTTGTTTATCTGTTACCAGGATATACCACATTTGTACTTAACCTTACAGCTAACTGTGATGTATAGTTTTGTTTATCTGTTCCCTGCAGCAATACCTTGCATGATTTTGTAGGTGATTTATGAGTAAACCTTGGTATATATCATTGTGGATAATATATCTTGTACAAACCTTGGTAAGTATTGTTGTGGATAGTATACCTTGTACAAACCTTGGTAAGTATTGTTGTGGATAGTATACCTTGTACAAACCTTGGTATATATTGTTGTGGATAGTATACCTTGTACAAACCTTGGTACATATTGTTGTGGACAATATATCTTGTACAAACCTTGGGATATATTGTTGTGGATAGTATACCTTGTACAAACCTTGGTAAGTATAGTTGTGGATAACATATCTTGTACAAACCTTGGTAAGTATTGTTGTGGATGACATATCTTGTACAAACCTTGGTAAGTATTGTTGTGGATGACATATCTTGTACAAACCTTGGTAAGTATAGTTGTGGATAACATAACTTGTACAAATCTTGGTATATATATTGTTGTGGATAACATATCTTGTACAAACCTTGGTAAGTATTGTTGTGGATAACATATCTTGTACAAACCTTGGTACATATTGTTGTGGATAGTATACCTTGTACAAACCTTGGGATATATCATTGTGGATAACATATCTTGTACAAACCTTGGTAAGTATACTTGTGGATAATATATCTTGTACAAACCTTGGTAAGTATTGTTGTGGATAACATATCTTGTACAAACCTTGGTAAGTATTGTTGTGGATAGTATACCTTGTACAAACCTTGGTAAGTATAGTTGTGGATAACATATCTTGTACAAACCTTGGTAAGTATTGTTGTGGATAACATATCTTGTACAAACCTTGGTAAGTATTGTTGTGGATAACATATCTTGTACAAACCTTGGTACATATTCTTGTGGATAGTATATCTTGTACAAACCTTGGTAAGTATAGTTGTGGATAACATATCTTGTAAAAACCTTGGTATATGTATTGTGGATAACATATCTTGTACAAACCTTGGTATATGTATTGTTGTGGATAATATATCTTGTACAAACCTTGGTACATATTGTTGTGGATAGTATACCTTGTACAAACCTTGGGATATATTGTTGTGGATAGTATATCTTGTACAAAACGTGGTATATATATATTGTTGTGGATAATATACCTTGTACAAACCTTGGTATATATATATATTGTTGTGGATAATATATCTTGTACAAACCTTGGTACATATTGTTGTGGATAGTATACCTTGTACAAACCTTGGTACATATTGTTGTGGATAACATAACTTGTACAAACCTTGGGATATATTGTTGTGGATAATATATCTTGTACAAACCTTGGTATATATTGTTGTGAATAATTTATATATATTATACAAACCCTGGTAAACAGTTTTGTTTATAAGTTTCCTTGTTGTAGATTTTTTTCACACAATTTACTCTGTAGTAAACTCTGGCAAGTGATTTTTGGGATGAAATTATGGATCCAAAAAGCATACTTAAATATCAGAAATCATCTAAATTTAATAAAAATGATTAAATTGAAACACATGGCATGTTTAAAGGTTGTAACAGATGACACTCACTTTGTAATCTCTTAGTTCGACTCCCAGTTTTTTTGCAATCTGAATAACTTCTTCTGCTATGTTCTCTTGAGATGTGCCTCGTACATCTATATATTCACTTTCTGAGGCTGCATAATGGCAGGAAATAGCCTGAAAGATAAACGCATATGAAACTTCAAACTCTCTGTTTTACGAGAGCTTATGTACCTAAAACTACTTTATCAATGAAACATAAGAACTTCCTACACTATTTCTCTTCTCTCTACTCTTACAAAGGTTCGAATATTTTGTTTGAGTACCTCAATGAGTAAAGGAAACCAAATTACAGCTAAACCCAACAACTGAAGAAACAGAGTAAATGCCCACATATAGTTTCAAAATGAGGGTCTTACAAACTGTGTTTCATAGCCATGATCAAAACTGTAAACAAATACAATGTAAGCTGTGAACATCATTTAGTAAACAAATCACCAGACTTATTTATTTGTCTTAAACCATACTTTTCTAAACCCATTGGTCCTATTGGCTCCTGATCCATGAATAAGTATTGGATGAAAAAAAACGGTGTCTCCGGCACCCATTTCTAGGTAGGTTCGTTTTTCCATTTCAGATTTTTTCATGCCTCTGATCCCATGGTACATTTTGTTCACACCTCCCTGAATAAGATCACAGGAAAGTCACTTAAATATACAACAACAAATCTTGTTTTGTGATAAAATTTAAATTCTCTAAAATCATCATTTCATATTAAAGAGATTAATTAGTCTATGAAAGGAGAACAGCAAAAACTTAATGCTATCTTAATGACTGAACAATCAAACATACATGTAGGTATATTCAAGACAGTAAGTTAGTGACAAGAATCAAACGCAGATATGTAGTATATTCAAGACAGTGAGTTAGAGAACAGAATCAAACAAACATTAGTACATTCAAGACAGTAAGTTAGTGACAAGAATCAAACATACATTAGTACATTCAAGACAGTGAGTTAGTGACAAGAATCAAACTTACATTAGTACATTCAAGACAGTGAGTCAGTGACGATAATTCAAAATGACAGGTGAAATATATATTTACAGAGCTCAGTAATTATCTGTAAGTTCTTTCCCAGAAATATTTGCAATTTTAATTCAAACTGTCTTGTAGTCAATTTCTTCCTTTCATTTGTAGGAACAGTTCAAGATTGTTCCAAAACAGTTTGTTTTTTTTCTACCAGTATTTCTCTTACCTCCCAGTCTGGATAATCATGCTGCACCAGTTTTCCCTTGTGAGATCCCGGAATTGCTACCAAACAACCGTTTTCTCTTGTTACAGGCTCCATTGCTGTCCATGCACATACAATCTTATTTGCTGGCCGAAAAGGAAAATAATGTAGATCTTGGTGCAGAGGATGTCGGGAAGACAAAGTACCTGATTATTTGAAAAATAAACAAGAACTTTCTTTTTATACTATAAATCTTTATATAAAAAAATTATAATAGATAATTCCAAGTTTTCAGCTCCACGATTTTATTAGAAAGTATTAATATGTTAAATTCATCTTGGAATACACACACGTAAAGAATGCTTCTGGCATGAAACCAATACTGTATACATTTCTATTAACTGAGTCTGCACGGGGTCAGTTGGTCTACTGGACCGGCCCTGTGTTGGAAAAAGAATGTTAACCATGATTCTAAATTCACCACATGTACTTATGAGAAATGTGGCAAGCTTTCAGTAAAATACACAAAAAGTCAGACGTGTAACAAAAGTACCTGCAATCATACAACTTGCACACTGTATTTGCGTAACCTCTTGATTGTTTGTTTGTTTTGGATTTCGCGCAAAGCTACACGAGGGCTA
>NW_013669331.1:36281-49762 GCF_000517525.1 Limulus polyphemus
CAATACATTTTTAATGTGTGGTGTGTAAAATCTGCATCTTGGTGTGGAATATACATCTATAAAAGGGGTGCCCTGTCACTTGAACACCATAGGATCGATAGACCACTCCATACGTAATATCTTGTGGAGTCTCAAGAGATTATCAGCAACAAGATTCAAGGCACCTGGAATAGGACAAGTCATAAGTCGTACAAGCATGGGACCAGAAAAGAAGATTGTGAGTGTCAAAACAGAGATAGTGAGACCAAATTTCCTTTGGCAATTGATATGGGAGACAACTGTAGGGTTGTCGGTATGGCTCATAACATCCATGAAATATCATAAGAAAATGATTCCTGCTCAAGATACCTCCAGAGAAACTCCTTCTGTGGTACTGGTTTTGTTGAGTCACCAGATGAAGTCTGTGAGAAGGAAGGAGGATGGTGGAGGACAAGTTATGATGAAGTTCCATCAATTGTGCAAAGTCCATTGTAGACAACCAGAGGTGATAAGGGATTCCATGAAAGCCCAAGTCCCCAAAAGAGAAAGAACCACTTGCACAGTGAGAGGAGGAAAAGATATTACATGGAAAACTATATGATCCATGTCCCTCAAAAAAGGAGAAGAAGGCTCAGCCCTGTGGAGATGCAAATTGAGAAACACACAAAGGAAGGAGATACTGAATGGGCGTGAGATGCAACTTCTCCAGGAGTACCAACTAACCCAGATGCATCACCTCCTGAAGGAAGAGAATAGGATGACTGGATGGAGCCAAATGTGAAAATAAGCATCTGAGATATCCACCTCAGTCACCCAAAGACCTGGAGCAAAAACCACTGTAAGTGAGAAATGACCGAGACTTGAAATATCTATGACCAGATGTCAATCCTCTGATTTCTTGGGAATCACAAAAAGATAGGGATAAAATCCTGCAGATGGATGATAAACCCATTTAATAGTGTCTTTAGCCATTAGGTCCAACACTGCCATAGACAAATGTTGGTAAGAAACCAAGATCCCTTGGAGGAGAAAATTAATGGAAATAAAGGAGACAGTGGAGAAGGAGAGGAAGCAAGAACAAAGGGTAAGGCTCTCTGACAGAATTCCTAGTACCCAACAATAAGCCATGAACTGAGAGTAGAGGTCTTCAAACTGAACTAAACAGGCCTTACTATCCTTGAGCCAAGACTGACAGTACTGAAGTCTAGAAGTACTGGAAGGACAGATGGAAGGAGAGGAACAAGAAGTGGAAACAGGGAGGGGAGAGGATGGATGGGAGAGATGGGAAACCAGTGAGGATAAGGCATGTGGCCCCAACACGTGACTCCAGAGAAACAAGCACTCCAGTAAAATCACAATGGCAGAAGAAAAGAGTCAGACAAAGGTATCAGATAAAAAAGAGACAAGGCACTTGAGTAAGAAAGGCATTTATTTTATAACACCAAAAATGTTTAATCAGTAGTCTATGTAAGTTTCTTATTCATTGTATACATAACAAGTAAATTGTATGTGTCCAAGTCACTATTAATAACATTTCAACAAACTACTCAGATGAAGATGGACTAAAATGTTTTAAGGAATCAATGATTAATTCTATCACCATACAACTGACAAATGCTGTCTAAAAGGAAATAAAAAAAAAAGTCACTAATTAAAGAATTTTATTAAATAAATGAATAAAATTAATAAAGAGAAAGAGATGCTCATACAATGAGTTTCATGTTTGTTTAATACGGTGAATATACGTATCAAAACAACACTTAATTGCGCTAGTATTCTTCTATTATAATACATAAGTGGGTTTATCATCATTAGGCCAGACAATTCTTTAATGCATGATTTTCATTGTTAGAAGTGGAATTTCTTTGCCTTCTATCTGGCAAGATGATCAATAATTATTCCGAAGTCCAAAGTTCGGGCTAACTGGTTTTTAATTACAAGGGTTCTCAGATCTGTCAGTCCGTCTTGAGTAATGGTGGAGTGCAGATAATTTTTTTTATCATTCTTAGCTTGCTAAAATATCTCTCTCCTTCTTCAGTTCTGACTGGAATTATGCAGAAAATGTGAAGGGCTAGCAAAACGTTTGGGAAAAGTGGATGTAGCTTGAGTTTTTTAGAAGATCTAAAGGATTTAATGCAGTATCACCAAAGTTAGCATTGTGGATGGCCTTTAGATGTTTCATTTCTTCCACTAAGTCTTCTGACACATCAAAGCTACACTTGGCAAGAAACTCCCTAGTTTTGGAATGCAGATCATTCTCTGATATATCTAGATATTGCCACAAAAAATAAAATGAGTTTTTAATATAAATTAACAGAATCTACGCTCCTCTACAGGTTCATTTTCTTCACAATCAATTAAATCTTTATTTTCATAATGAAAATACTTGGGAACTGTTTTCCATTTGGCAGGCAGTTGTGGCAGAAGATTCATATTACTTGCAAAGAATTTAGCTTTATTAAGAATTGAGCACCAATGTTCAAGCAGTGTTTTTAAATCAGTCAACAGACTTTCAGTTTTGCTTACTTCAGTATCAGTGGTAGCTTTGTGGGCCTGCAATACTTGATTGTGCTAATCAATGATCACAAAAACCTTTAACCAGATTCCAGCCAACAAGATGCAAGAAAATGACTGGCAACAGGCAGTTATACATCTTGTTTGAGATGCAAGATTGATTGAAGAACTTCTGATTGAACATCCAAAGTCCCAAGAAAATGAGCTGCGAAAAGCCTAACACTATCCACTCTGTCCATCCGTAGTGTTCCCGAATATCCATGAAAAGGGAAGCATACATTCTTGATAACAATGCTCCATCACTGTGAACCACAACTAAACTAAATAGACTGTAAAGCTTATGAACTATTCCAAAGAATGTCTGCCATTCGAGATCCACACAGATTGAGACTATGACAAGCACATGGTAAGAATTTAGCCAGGGGATTAACTTTTAGTAATAGAGGTTGAGCACAATTATACTCATCAGCCATGTTGGACGCATTGTCATATCCTTGAACTCTGCAATCCATTACTGATATTTCATGATCAGCTAAGCAACCAAGTATTAGATTTAAAATATCAGCCTCGGACTCATATTGCAATCATTAAATGTTAGAAACCTTTCTTGAATGACAAAGGAAAAATATTCTGATGACACAAATACATAGCTCATGATAAAAGTCGTCTGTTCTTGATGAGATGAATCAGACGTTGCATCTACTATGGTAGCAAGGTATTTTGCTGTAAGTCTTTCCTATAAATTAAAGTGACGTACAAGTCGCTATCAATTCATTCAGGGACTCACTTGACAAGTAGTGGGCTTGAAGATAGTAACCTGCTCACTGAGATTCTCTTTTCACGCTTCCTTAGAACTAGATCATAATGACTGAGAAGCTGAATTATTCCTAAAAAATTAACATTATCAGGTGCACCAATACTTTGTGATGATCCATGAAAGGCTAAACCTCTATCCCCCAGGAATTATACCTAAAAAATTAACATTATCAGGTGCACCAATACTTTGTGATGATCCATGAAAGGCTAAACCTCTCTCCCCCAAGAAAATGATAACATCTATAATTTTCTGTAGAATATATATATATATATATATATGACAACATCTATAATCCACTTTAGGATATCCTTCCATTTGGCACTCTTTAAAGAATATGCTTCTCAAGCTGTAAATCAACACTAGAGTTCGCTTCAAAATGTCTCTCAAGCTCATGCCACTTAGTATAGCATTTCTAATGACAAACACTTTTCTTATGCTCAGGTAGCCTATAATAAAGTTTCTTCCAGCCTGCTGTTAGCAGTTCTAATTGTACAGTGTGATAAAACTGGAGTCTTGGCAAGAAGTTGCATGGAAAACAGTATAAAGCTTGCCAGATATTACTTCAACCTAGCCAGTCATGTTTACTGTATTCAACATTTTGCAGGAACGCCTTTGGAAGAGAAATTGTAAAAAGAAAATCTTTAGGGTGTTGTAGAAGTCCAGCTCTAACAGTCCAGTGTTGTAGAAGTCCAGTTCTAACAGTCCAGTGTTGTAGAAGTCCAGTTCTAACAGTCCAGTGTTGTAGAAGTCCGGTTCTCTAGGTTTTCAGCTAATACACTCTCTTCAGTTAAGGTACCATCATCAAAACCACTGAGCTGCTGTGGATTTTTAGGAACTTTTTTAAAAGTGTTCCTCCAGTAGTGATTACATGTGGCTGTAGATAGGCTGTAACAGGATATGCTGTGAGACTGTCATTCATTTTCATCAGACATTTCATCATGTTCAGCTGATTTATTTGAAGTAACAGCACTTGCTCCATGGGTCACATCAGAACCTGAATGGAAAGCTTTGTGCTGATATTCACTTTTCTTTTCAAAAACCAACAACGCAGAGAGTTAACCTTCCTCTACATAATCTTTCTGCTGTTTGAATTTCATCTTTTGAGCATCACATTTATGCTTATATTGTCGAGACATTTCTCAATTGGATTTTAAGCTGAAAATAAAAATATTTTTCACATCTTTAAATCATCAAAATATATTGAAATGGAAAATTAAATTCTAGGTTTAAATATAGAAACACTGGTCATAAATTTTGCAAGTGAACGTTAGTAATAAATATAACTAAGATTCAAGCATTTTTAATCTTCTTGTGGCAAAAAAAAAAAATTAAAATTAGCTTAATAGAAAAAAAAGAAAACAGTATAGGTATGAATATATGTATCTCTCTCTCTCTCTCTATATATATATATATTTCTTACTATGCGTATTGTTTCATATATAATAAACCATACAATCCTGGCTATTTTATATGGGAAACCTACCAATGAAGAGGAAGTCCACTTTAAATGCACTTCATAATGACACAAAACTTTAAATTGGACAACTGTCACATTTATTTTATAATATAATGATTTGCCCTAATATTCTATGTTACTATTGATCAAAGGGAAGGTTGATGACGTGGGTTGGACTACTTTACTTGGAGCTGCAATGGATGGTGGTATTCAAGTCGAAACCTCGGCTAACACTTCAATTGGGTTACACACACAAAAAATTATCAAAAATGTGTTGAAAAATCTCACAATTTGGGGGCTACAACATCAAAATTCCTCATAGACAACTTTTAATAATTACAGTGTATCTACCAGTTTGGGGGAGGTAGTGTATGGGGTGAATTGAATGACATAATATTGTAATAACGTAGAGCGGTAGTCATAGTTATATCTCATACACTGCACCTTTGTCTTCTGACTGATGTTGGTTGTGGCATCTCATGTTTTAACTGTCAGCAACGAATGATAATCTTTATAAGATTTAGACTTATTAATTATATTGTATCTCCTTTTATTTAATCAATTACTTTACTCTTTTTTTTTACCTCCTCCACTTTTCTAGTCCCTGGGGATTATTTCCCTGCCCTCTCGATGGGTTTCCCTATTGGTGGAAAGCTGGTGCATGTTCGTTTCCATACAATAGCACACAGAAACGTGATCTTAGGTGGGAGTTTCAAGACTAGTGGTGAGGAAAATTTTGCATATAGAGGGCAGCACTGAATTGGGAAGGCTATTATGAAATTGGAGGTAAGGTTTCATGTTGGAACATTCTGATTGTGTAGATAATCAGTCAACTGAGTTCAACATATATATATGATAGTAACAGTTTGGTTGTGAAGATCATCAGTCAATTGAGTTCAATTTACAGAGAACCATGTTAGTGGTTCATAATAGGGATCGCCCAGGAATTTCACAAAAATTCTAATAGAACATATAGGCAAAAACCATCTTAAAAAGCAGACTTGTTTTTGAAACAACACTCAAAATCTTATATCGCAATGATGAAGGCTGCAAAAATATTGATAATAGCAAAAAAGTTGATTTTTCTGATTGTTAGACAAAATTTAAAATTCCTCCATTTGTTCTTCATATTATTATTATTCATATTATTCTTGTTTGACAAGCCTACAGAGAAAATAACAAACCTACTAAAAACTGCAGTAGAGGTCATAGAACTATTTTCATCACTACTGGCCAAGTTTCTCTTCAAAGACATTCAAGCACCTTGGCCTGCAGTTTGTCCCTGAACAAGTCCATCTTTTGAAACTGCTCGGGTTATAGGGTTTTTATCATCTTGCAAAAATGGCTAGCTATACTGCACCAAAATCTATGCACATCTACTAAATAAATTCCTGCAAAGGTTGTAGGCTATTTTTAAGTTTATTCTTGAAAGTTGAGATTTCCACTCTCAAAATTTTCTAAGTTCTTCTTCACTATCAACATAAGCTCTTTGAAGACATTTAAGCACCATTATGCTAGTCAGAAATGCTTCTTATATTACAGTAAACAATGTGTATATTTTTATAACAGCCTTATTATTGTTGATTACGGTTTTACAAGTCACTACAGAAAAAACAGCTATGAATATTTAACTGAAATCTGGACAATAGTAATGAATGCAGTATTGAGTATGTCAGAGGGCAGTTTTAAAATTAATTTAAGCACCTTCATTTTTTTTTGCCATGGAGAATTTCTCTAATTCCTTCACTTTCCGCCATTGAAGAAATCTGGTGTTTTATTAATGTGTTAACTAATTAATTTTATAAATTGAAAAATAATTTGTACAACTTATAGCACATTAATTAGAAACTGCCATGTTAAGGATTCATCACAAGTTCACTGGTCTTCATTGTTTTTTGAGTTCACTGTTGTACTTTGTCTCTACGTGATTTTCTGTGACTATTTCAGTGAGTTTTCTAACAGTAAACAATTACATTAGTAGTGAGTGGTGATTTCTTTTGTTGATTTTTGTACTTCACTGAAATTATGAGTGTGTATTTTGTTATTATTATTGATATGTTTGTTTCACAAGCCTACAGCAAAATCAGCTGGGTATTTTGCACCAAAACCTAGACAGACATACTATATGAAACACTGCAAATGTCCATGACCTATTTAAAAAGTTGATTTACGAGGCTATAAATACATAATATATGTGATGTTATTGTGAGTAGCTTCCTTTGTACTCGATGCAATTTAAATGTGTGTTTACATGAAATCTCAGGCACAGTAAATAATGGTTGAGTAGTAAAATAAGCCAATGCAGCAGTAAACTGTTGAAAAACATGTAACATTCAACTTAATGCATATGCACATATGTAGCTTAGTTTAATAAACGTGTTTAATGTAATTAAATCATTCTATTAGTTTAATAAACATGTGTTTAATCTAGTTAAATCATTCTCTTCATTTAATAAACATGTGTTTAATCTAGTTAAATCATTCTATTAGTTTAATAAACATGTGTTTAATCTAGTTAAATCATTCTTTTCGTTTAATAAACACGTTTAATTTAATTAAATCATTATATTAGTTTAATAAATGTGTTTTATTTAATTAAATCATTCTCTTCGTTTAATAAACATGTGTTTAATCCAGTTAAATCATTCTCTTCATTTAATAAACATGTTTAATTTAATTAAATCATTCTATTAGTTTAATAAACATGTGTTTAATCTAGTTAAATCATTCTCTTCATTTAATAAACATGTTTAATTTAATTAAATCATTCTATTAGTTTAATAAACATGTTTTATTTAATTAAATCATTCTATTAGTTTAATAAACATATGTTTAATTTAATTAAATCATTCTATTAGT
This sequence comes from Limulus polyphemus, assembly GCF_000517525.1. Classification (NCBI taxonomy): domain Eukaryota; kingdom Metazoa; phylum Arthropoda; class Merostomata; order Xiphosura; family Limulidae; genus Limulus; species Limulus polyphemus. Next base: position 43,907 of record NW_013669331.1, read on the forward strand.
TTAATAAACATGTTTAATCTGTCTAATGTTTTATTTTAGTTTAATTATTTAAAATTCTGTCCCCACAACATCTTAAAAATATCTTTTATTTAACCTAATTGTTGCATATTTTTAGTTTAATTGTCTATATACTTGTCACATTTTCTTAAACACACATGCATTACACTTGGATTTTAATATCTGTACGATCCAATTGTTAAAACAAAAAGTCTCAATAGATAATTTTTTTAACTTTTGTAGATTGCAGTGTACTGAGCAATCTGAAATCCATGTTGGCTGTTGGATTTCCTGGCTGTTGTGTGAGTTTTTTATGAAGAAGGTGGCCGAGAAAGTCGTAATTAAACATATCTATAAAACATAATTCAAATGCGATTGGTAACTGGAATGAAAAATGTAGCTAAAACCAAAAATAGATTACGTTAATGAAAAGAAAATGTAAAACACATTCACGTGAGTTAAAACAGAGCCAAGAGAGACAACTAAATTATACAAGATACTGTAATTAAAAATTGTTAATTTAAAAAGGGGGAATAGGGATCATCAAAAAAGTACAGAAACAAGTTGAATCTACATTATTTTCTCAAGCTACAAGTCCCTATTCTGACATTATTAAAATTCGATGACGAGGAACCCATTTTGAAACTAATAATGCTTGGAGACGGCTTAAACGGGTAATGAAGAAAAAACTTTAATACAAGTTTAACATAACAGCAAATGTACAATGTTTTGACAAGGTTTTGTCGTCATCAGGTCCACAACCTTGTCGAAACATTGTTTAAACATTATTAAAATTGATAAGTGCTGTAGACATGGAGTCAAAATACGAACTTGTAGCTTGAGAAAATGATGTATACACTATTTACAGCCTTGTTTGATTGCTTTTTTTAGAGAAAGTCCCTAGATGTAGGCTTGAAAATATAATCCTTGCATTTTGATTCATCTTGTTTCTTTACTCTTTTGACGATCCCTATTCTCCTTTATAAATTAACAATAGATTATATATATATGATTAAAACCTACCAGAATCAGGGGGCTTGTTTATTAACATGGTATGCATGGCCATGATGTTTGGGCCAGTGAAACATTCAACATAATCTAGAACCTGATTGTAAAGACAAGAATAATCAATATTATAATCAGAAAAAAAAGAAAAGACAAATGTTATACCCATGAATTAAAAGGATCACGATTTATTAACAAAACCTTTTTAAGGCTATTAAGGTCGGTTTTAAGGACAGCTTTAAAGTGGGAGTAGACAGCGATGAGGGGCCAGAATAAATTAATTGCAGACAAATTAAGAAAAGTATAATGTAAGAAATGAGTATAGAAGTAGTTATAAGGATAGGCTTAATTGTTACTATTGTAATGTTAGAAAATAAAACAGATGACTTTAGAGCACTGGTCGGAATGGAGGATTTTGATATAATGGGAATAACCGAAACATGGTTAAATCTAAACACTTTTGATGACAGAAGTTTTATTGAAATACAGGGTTATAGGTTATTTAATGGAGATGGAGTCGTAAAGAGGGGGGGAGAGTGGAATTACATGTAAAATGTGAGCACGGAGACTGAACCCATTTGGGTTTCTCTTAGGAGATAAAAGGGAAAAGACTTTTAGTGTGAATTTGTTACAGACCACCAGTTGATACTACAGATGTTAATGAAAACTTCTACAGTAAAATTTAGATTTCCACAGTTAATAAGAGAATGTTAAAGAGGGAGAGGGGTTTTAGATGAGGGTTTTAGAAACTCTTCAATATGGTTTACTTCATCAACTGGTTAAGGAACCTACTCAGAACGATGATATTTTTGATTTATTGTTAACTTCTAATATAGAAATCATTGTAAGGGTGGAACATCTGAATGAATATGATAATTGCTCATTTAGGTTTGATGTTTTACTGTTGGTTTTTGGAATGTTTCTTTCAGATGTGTGAGTAGTAGTAAATTTAAGGAAGTTTGATGGAAACCTTGATAAACATTTGAATGATGTGAGCTAGCGTCGAGTGTATTTTTCAATAGTTTAGTTTAGCCTAGACGAACCAACAGTTACCTGTTTTGGCAACTCCAGTTTGCTGTTATCAGATAATAGCATCTACGTAATGCTACATCACAATAAGACCGACAATATTTTTTTACAAACCTTTCTTTACTGGCCCTTACAGGTTTCCACTAAGAAAAACCACAACAGCATCTTATTGTAATATAATGTAACACACACTACTGATCAATATATTATGTTACATCAACATAAGGTAACTACAGCATCTCATTACATTAAACCGGAGATAATGAAACATTTTTGTTTACTTATTCACACGCATAACTCAAAACAAGATAAAATAAGACATTTAAACCTTTAGGTATTTATCAAAAGTACTTATCTATACGTAAATAATACTTCTACCAACATATTTTCTCAATTATCGATTGTTTTCAATGTTTAAACATATTTTCATAAGTATCAAATGTTCTTCATATTTAAGCAGCTACAACTTTTGTGATGATTAAGAGATCACTAGGAAATTTAATATTTTAATAATTACCTTTACAATTTGAATAATCTCACCTCTGGAAGTCTACAGTAATCAAACAGCACTTCATCTAGAAACAGGTCCTGGATTTTATTCACCACATGCTCATTGGTATAATGATCTTTATAAGAAATGTCCCTCATCATTGTCAAACCTGGAACCTTGATTTTTCCATCGCAGAGGTCTTGAAACCTCTCTCTATAAGTATCAAAAATTGAATTGAAGTAAAGATTTTAACCTAGTTCGTAAATGTTATCTTTTAACAGGTATTTAAGAAAACATTTGATTTCTAATTCCTTCTGTTCAGTCCACTATAGACACTGTTTGCGATAATATGTATTTGTTACAGTTCAGTATGCACTAAAACCAATAACTGTTTGGTCAAAGAAGTACTACGTTGCAAACTTCAACTGTAACTGGTTTTCTGGTTTTGAATTAGTTTCCCACAGCAATCTATCAGTTTTGCCACAAATACGTTTCCTCTCAGTGATGATGATATGAAAATGGAGAACAAACAGTTGGACATTGAAACACTTTAGTAACTATGATAAAAGGGGTATGATTAGAAATGACTAACAGCTTTATAACTGACCATTCACTATAACATCATGACGTCCAAATGAAAATACTTATAACTGACCATTCACTATAACCTCATGAACGTCAGAATGAAAATACTTATAACTGACCATTCACTATAACATCATGACATCCGAATGATCATACTTATAACTGATTATTTACTATAACATCATTAACGTCAGAATGATCATACTTATGACTGACCATTCACTATAACATCATGTTGTCAGAATGATCATACTTATAACTGATTATTCACTATAACATCATGACATCCGAATGATCATACTTATAACTGGCCATTCACTATAACATCATGACATCAGAATGATAATACTTATAACTGACCATTCACTATAACATCATGAACGTCAGAATGATCATACTTATAACTGACCATTCACTATAACATCATGACATCCGAATGATCATACTTATAACTGGCCATTCACTATAACATCATGAACGTCAGAATGATCATACTTATAACTGACCATTCACTATAACATCATGACATCCGAATGATCATACTTATAACTGGCCATTCACTATAACATCATGAACGTCAGAATGATCATACTTATAACTGGCCATTCACTATAAAATCATGATGTCAGAATGATCATACTTATAACTGGCCATTCACTATAACATCATGATGTCAGAATGACTAACCTCATGAACGTCACAATGATCATACTTATAACTAACCATTCACTATAACCTCATGATGTCAGAATGACTATAACATCATGACATCCGAATGAAAATACTTATAACTGACCATTCACTCTAACATCATGATGTCAGAATGACTAACCTCATGAACGTCACAATGATCATACTTATAACTAACCATTCACCACAACCTCATGAATGTCAGAATGATCATACTTATAACTAACCATTCGCTATAACCTCATGAACTTCAGAATGACTATAACATCATGATGTCAGAATGATCATACTTATAACTAACCATTCACTATAACATCATGAATGTCAGAATGATCACACTTATAACTAACCATTCACTATAACCTCATGAACTTCAGAATGATCATGCTCATAACTGACCAATCACTATAACTTCATGAACGTCAGAATGACTATAACATCAGGAACGTCAGAATGATCATACCAATACTCTTTGTTCCACAAGATGCGAGAAGACAAATTTGGATAAATGATAATAAAGAACAAATTGATACATCTAAAAGAAAACTTTTTCTAGTTTATATTGTGCAATTTTTTAAGCAGACGCCATTCATCAGGCAGTAAGCACCGTATTACAATGGAATTAGACTCAGAAGTAATTGTTAAAAAATAACAAAAAGGTTCTAATTGCACACATTCAACATGTAGCATGGTGACAAAAATACTGATAAAATCATTATCGAACTGATTAGGTAAACAGTATCAAAATATCATAAATATGGAAAAAATGGTAATTAGAACAACTAGAGTTGAATTTAGAAATAACTTTACAAAATAATATCCTTGTAAAATAAAATAACAATTCAGGGAAGTAACTATGGGAAGGACAAGATTTTCACATAGGTTAGGTTGAAAAAAAGATTCAATCGGGAGTAAGAATTAAAGAAAATGCATCTAAAGAAAAGGTTTAAGGGAATGAAAATAGAGAAAGGGTTCACGAAGTTTTAGAATTGTTTGAAAGTAAATCTTTTGTTTATACCATATGCAGACTTGGTGTTCAGTTGGAAGATAAAACAGTGTTCACAGTTTCCTCGTGTTAACTTGTTGAGCAGTGAGCTTCTCGTGTCCCGTGACTATCATGTCGGAGGTATTATTGTGGTCAGGAGAAGTAAAGCAGAGCCTTCTTGTACAGATCTAAGGTGTTCATGAAAATGACCACCCAGTCTGCAGGCTGCTTCTCCAGTATATAATTTGTGACATCTGCTACACTGAATGCAGTAAATGACACATTCTGACATGCAGGTGTAATGTCCCCTGATGTAGAAAGTGTAACTGTGGTGTTGTTTGAAATGTATGGTTAAGTATAAAATGTTTTTCTGAAACAGCAATGAGTTCCAACAACAGAGGCATTGTTGCTCTATAGTTTCGTGCACACGAGTAGTCATTGAAGTTGGAATTACTTCTACACGAAACTATAGGAGGTGTAGTAAACATTTTGGCAGTGGTGGAGTCAGTCATCAGTAATTTTCTTTTTTTTTATGATATTGGCTGCTAATCTATAGAGGGGATGGTATGTTAAAAGCAAAGAGGTTCTATCATGTTGACTTCTGTCCTTAGGTGAGGTGGCATCAGGTATGGCTGTTATATGACATTGGCCTGGTAGTTACGTTGTTGGAGAAATCCTGCCATCTCAGGGTTTTGGATAGAAGGTCTTGGTCCTCAGAACATATGCGACTCAGTCTTGTGAACTACCCTTTAGGAATGGCAGCCTTCGTTTCATACGAATGGAAACAGCGACAGTCTAGTCTGCATTGATGATAATTTACATATTGTTTCTTATAAACAAGAAAAAAGTTTTCATTTAGACGTATCAATTTCTTCTTTACAATAATGCCAATAACTGACTTATCACTATGACATCATGAACTTCAGAATGAACATATCTATAACTGACTTATCACTATGACATCATGAACTTCAGAATGAACATATCTATAACTGACTTATCACTATGACATCATGAACTTCAGAATGAACATATCTATAACTGACTTATCACTATGACATCATGAACTTCAGAA
>NW_013669331.1:50713-54638 GCF_000517525.1 Limulus polyphemus
CAAACATATCTATAACTGACTTATCACTATGACATCATGAACTTCAGAATGAACATATCTATAACTGACTTATCACTATGACATCATGAACTTCAGAATGAACATATCTATAACTGACTTATCACTATGACATCAGAAAGAACATATCTATAACTGACTTATCATTACGACATCATGAACTTCAGAACGAACATATCTATAACTGACTTTTCATTATAACATCATGAGCGTCAGAACGAACATACCCATAAATCTGCAAGTTTTCTTTTGACACCAGATTCTGAACAATCAGAAACCCATTTTCTTCATAGAACTGCCTCTGTTCTGCTGTTAACTTGGCATTAGGTAGACTGTAAATAAACTGTTGTTTCTGGGATAAGATCTCCTGAATACCAGTTAAGACAAAAGTACAGTGAATGTAAAATAACATCATAAACTCAATTATGTACTCTTTAATACAAGTCAATCGACAGACACACACATAATTTCCAGTATAGCAATACTTAGAGAAACACAATGGAATACTGACACAGCATTAAAAGGTGAAGAGTAAACTTAATATCGGTCTACGTTATAAGGCCGATGAGATTCCTTCAAGTTATTTATAGAGAAGTTTTTAGAGCTTTAAAAATTAATATTCAACAGGATAGATCATAAAATGTAAAAAAGAATAAAAATGTTAAGAAACTGTTAATGCACCATACTAGTATTTTACCGAAACAAATAAATATAGTACCAAAGGATACAGTAAGGAAGTTGTTTTGTCCAAAGGCATGTATTCTATTGGACCCATTACCACCCGAGTTAAGGTGTCGAAAAACTGTTTTCATTCGGTATTCTGCCATTTCAAAGTCTGTTGATCTTTACAAGGAAAAAAAGCACAACTGACAAGTTTATCCGTACAACCCTATCCAATTACTGGACTTTATAGTGAGATACAGGTTTAAAACATTTGATTTCCATGGTTTGTTTTATGCAGATGTCCTGTTCGTTGTTGGAGCTGAATACTTCTGTTTACACGTTGTTCTTTGAAATGTTGTTTATCAATGTTCGTTCTTGCTGTGAATGTAATTCATGCATTGTTTGGAATAATGTACAAAAGAACATGTTAAGCCTAATTTGAATAATTCTTCAAACATCTATATGGTTAAAATTGTGATGGTTTAGTTGGGAAAAATAATTTCACTATAGTATGCAGCTCCAAATTAAAGAAACCTTGGCAATCAAGAAACTTAAACAAGTATTCAACTCAAATATTTCAGACTGGATATATAAAGATCTATAAATTATATGAAATTTTAATTTATTACTTCGTAAGAACTTAAAAGTGAAAATATCAGCCATATGTAGTGCCAAAAAAAGCCTTCCTTCCAATATCATGGCTCATCAGGACAGCTGGGATATGATAAGACACGTTTGTCTAATAATTAAGATGATGATTGTTGACAAAAAAGAAAGCATTCTATTTACAAGGTTCAAATGTTTCAGAATACACTTATTCCATATTCAGCAAAATCTGAAAATAGTGTTACAAAGATATTTATTAATTAAAACTATAGTATTATTAATCACTAGTTAACTTAATTGTTAAGTAAAGTGGTAAACAGAGGGAGAAAACAAAAAAAAATTGTAGAATATATTAGGAAACAGTTGAGTCCCGAGTGTGTAAAATTAGAATGATTTTAGGTCTAAAGAGGTTTGTAAGTCGTTAAATGTAGGGTGGTTTTTAGCTATGAGTAGACTTTCTTTAACTTAGAGTTCAAGGTCTGTAGTAACGACAGAGAAATCATTAAATGAAATATTGTGACCCGTGGTTTCAGCATGTGAATGAATGGAGGAGGGACTAGATTTAAGTAGCGGACGGTCGATTCTATTAGATACTCTTAAATGTTCACAGACTAGTTTTCAAGTAGCATTTTATTCTGCCAATATACATGTCACTACACCTATATCTATAACGTTTTGGGAATTGATCTATAAAGTGAAATAAGTTGTCAGTGCAGAGGCTAGATCTGTATATTAGTCTGAGGCTAGGCCTGTATATTAGTCTGAGGCTAGGCCTGTATATTAGTCTGAGGCTAGGCCTGTATATTAGTCTGAGGCTAGGCCTGTATATTAGTCTGAGGCTAGATCTGTATATTAGTCTGATGCTAGGTCTGTATATTAGTCTGAGGCTAGATCTGTATATTAGTCTGAGGCTAGGCCTGTATATTAGTCTGAGGCTAGGCCTGTATATTAGTCTGAGACTAGGCCTGTATATTAGTCTGAGGCTAGATCTGTGTATTAGTCTGAGGCTAGGCCTGTATATTAGTCTGAGACTAGGCCTGTATATTAGTCTGAGGCTAAGCCTGTATATTAGTCTGAGGCTAGGTCTGTATATTAGTCTGAGGCTAAACCTGTATATTAGTCTGAGGCTATATCTGTATATTAGTCTGAGGCTAGGCCTGTATATTAGTTTGATGCTATGCCTGTATATTAGTCTGAGGCTAGGCCTGTGTATTAGTCTGAGGCTAGGCCTGTATATTAGTCTGAGGCTAGATCTATATATTAGTCTGAGGCTAGGCCTGTATATTAGTCTGAGGCTATGCCTGTATATTAGTCTGAGGCTATGCCTGTATATTAGTCTGAGCTGAATTTGAGGGTAAAGTTTTTTTTATTAATGAGGAAAGTTGTTTTTAATTTTTAAGGATTATGAATCCATAAAAGAAAGGGAGACAATGAGGGGAAATATGGGGACAGTGTACACATTGTCCGATGGTTGGAATTTGATGTCTAGGAAATTGCATGAAATCTTCATTAGAAAATAAGACGAGCAATTATTTAACACGTTTGTGTAGAAAGATAACTTGTTCGTATAAAATAGAATAATTAGAGCAAATATGAAAAATTCTATTTAACAGTGACATGACTAGATTATGTTTAAAAGAAATTGAAGATAAAACTATTGAAACTGGTGTAGAGGCCAGTAAAAGTTCTTTTATGATAAACAGAGGTAGAAAATTGTTTAGCTTCTTTGGTAATCCTGACATCTACAAATGGTAAGGAATCACTTTCCTTTAATGGGGATGTAAACTTGATTTTGGTGTGTCAAGAATTAAATTAAGAAAGGAAATTAGAAACATGACTTGATTATTAAAGTAGCAAAAACGTTTCATCAATATAGTGTTTGTAAAGGATAGGACTGTGGGCAGTTTTCTAGCCACTTGCATCCATGATAGCATAGAAAACTATTGGCTATCATTGAACCCAGAGGGGATCCCACAGTGATTCCATCTCTCTGGTCATATTCAAGATAACACCATTGGCTATCATTGGACCCAGTAAGGAACCCACAGTGATTCCATCTATCTGGTCATATTCAAGATAGCACTACTGGCTATCGTTGGACCCAGCAAGGACCCCACAGTGATTCCATCTATTTGGTCATATTCATGATAGCACCATTGGCTATCATTGGACCCAGCAGGGGATCCCACAGTGATTCCATCTATCTGGGCATAAATGAAAGAGGAAGTGGTCTAACTTGGAGAGAACAAGATGTTCCAAGAATTGTTTACAGCTGAAACCAAAATATTGGTCAGTGTCAGTAGAGGAGAGAAGGTCCACGATTAAATTTAAAGTTTCATCAAGGAGAATATTAGTATAGAGAGATTCAGTATCAAAATTGGCTATAACATATTGATCATCAGAGGGAATTTTAGATATTTCAGATTACAATCTTTTTTGTTTCTCCTTCTGTTTACCACTTTGCTTAACAACTATGTTAACTAGTGATTAATGATATTATAGTTGTAGTTAATAAATATCTTTGTAACGCTATTTTCAGATTTTTGCCGAAGATGGAATAGATGAAATCCAAAATGTACGAACCTTGTAAATAAAGTGTTTTCTTTTTTGTCAACCATCATCACCTTCATTATAAGAC
>NW_013669331.1:55391-68010 GCF_000517525.1 Limulus polyphemus
TTCGAACAACAAAAACAATGTAAACAGTAGCAACAGGTGTGTCTATATAGATACATGTAAACAGTAGTAGCAGGTGTGTCTATAAAGATATAGGTAAACAGTAGCAACAGGTGTGTCTGTATAGATATACGTAATATACAATGAAACTTTAATGAAATGACAAAAGGAGTTTATGAAAGTCGTGCATCGGCCAGAAACAGTTGGATAATCAAAAACATTTTGGATGTTAAGAATAAGAAGTATGAATGTTGCTGTACAAATAAGGTATTTAATTCGACTTAAGAATATTGTTAGGCCCCAGCTGAAGTACTATGTACAGTTTGGGTCTCCTTATCTAAGAAAGTATATTAATTTATAGGATAGGGTTCAGAGGAGGGTTACTTATTTTCTCTTTAGAAGCCGTAATCCTTCAAAAATTTTATTTGTGGATCTGTATGAAAAAGTCCTCTGATATTTTGTGATGTATTCTGATGACAAGAAGACAGAAATTTAAGATTTGTAAAAGAAAGCAAGACACCAGTTACAAAAGTTTTGTTTTTTTAACAGATGATTAGCTTATGAAAAAAGAGTAGCCAATGGCAGGATTGGGGCTGGGATCTTACAGAAGCTACAAAGAGTATCAATGAATTCTTCAAAAATAAATGGTGGATTAAAAAAATTATTTTTACTTTTCTTCTGACACATGTATGTGCAAGGACAACCTTGAAAGATTAAATGATCCCTTGATGTTCAATCAAAATCTACAGATAAATCTAAGGCAATAAACTGATAACAATGATGCACAATTGATATGTATAGACTTTTACTGTCGAAATTAAATATTATATGTATCTGCTTTTTGAACGAGTAATAGTAGGGTGCTTTTATTTAATAAAAAATAATTTAACCATAAAAGAACTGTAACGTTACATAAACACCCAGAACAATCTACTTAAACACAAAACCAATGTTCAAAGTACGAGATAATACACAGAATGATGCACTGGTATGATATTTGTAAAACTGTTCTTACTATGATTTTTATGTTTGTGTCTGATAAAAGGTTTCTTACACTTTTCTCACAATTATTGATTGGGACATCATTAACCTTGTATAGTGTATTGAAGAAATACTGATGTGTGGGGTTCCTGGAATGAGTCATGACAAAATCTCACTTAAAACACTTGGGTGGGAAACTCCTTTGTTTGACATAAAAGTTGGCCATTTGCTTGTCAAGTTTTGTTAAGTTGGTTCTGCTGAAAGCTGATCTTACACCATTGCTGTGAGCTATTAATGTTTTAATTTATACATTAGCTAGAGGGTGCACGAGGTTAGGGTTTGATTTGTTTTGAATTTCGTGCAAAGATACACGGGGGTTATCTGCACTAATTTAGCAATGGAATACTAGCGGGAAGGCAGGCAGTCATCACCACCCACTGCCAACTTTTGGGCTACTCTTTTTACCAACAAATATTGTGAATGACCATCACATTATAACACCCCCACATCTGAAAGGGCAAACATGTTTGGTGGGGCAGTGAATCACTATATCAGAAGACATGTCAGATAAGTGGCGTATTCATTTTAGTAGTTAATGAGAATTCACAGAAGTTAGTGAATGATCAAGTGTATTCAGTGTTTGTAGTCTACTTAGTATAGAAACTCTAGTGAACATGACAATATTATTTGTGAACTTAGGCCTACAACTGTATACAAGTAAAAGTATCCTGTAGCAAATGTTACATAAGAAGTAAACAAATCTGTTATTGTTACATGAAGGACTTGGCCTTATCTTTACACACTAATCCAAAAGAACCCGCTCTATGAGAGAAAACACATTATAAAACTGATTTCAAAAGTAGATTATTTTGGTAAAATTTAGTAAATACCAAAAAGATCTCATGAGGTGATATCAAATGTTTGAGTTATTGAAATAGTTAAAAGAAAGCCACAAAGAGAGATACATAAAATTAAATTGAAGATAAAGAAGAACAGGATATAAAATTAAAAGAAGATTAAGAAGTAAGAAACTGAAATTTAAGAGAAGAGTTAAAAGAAAGAGACATAATATTTAACGAATTAAGACCAAATATAAATGTTAATTAAAACAAAATCCCCACAAAAAATATTGGAGGATGTACAGAGGGGTTTCAACAACAAGATTGTAAAAAGTACAGAGAAACATCAGTGAAGTAGAGAAAAGCTGTAATGACAAAACTGAATTACACAAGATAAATCAATGAGGTAGAAACGAATAACAATGACAGTATAATACATTTGGAAAAACAACTGGTAAATGTAAACATCAGATTAGTAACACCTCTTTCTGAGTCTACCTACTAATTCCAACATGAAAGACTACTATTGAATATGGAATATTTGGTCAACTTAGTTTACACATATTACCACTACTACTATTATGCCATTTTTTAAAGAAAGTTAAGGTTCCCGGGCCAGATATTTCTCCAAGGGTTTGAAGAAGGTTAAGGATTGAACATGTGAGCCAACTGCTACTATTTTTTAAGTCCTTGAATAGAGGGTGGGTTGTAAAAGATTGGAAGTTGACTATTCTTCTTTTCAAGGGAGGTGATTAAGAAAAGTCTCTGTAATTATAGACCCATTAGTCTTACATCAGTGGTGGGTAATATATTTGAAAGTCTGATAACAGATGCTTTGTAAAGTCATTTAATAAAGTTTAAAATTTTGTTTGAAAGACAACAAGGTTTCGTCATGGGAAAATCTTGCCTGAATAACCTTCCGACATTCTTTCAAGAGGTTACTGTTCATATAGATGGAGGATGGATTTTGTGGATCTGGATTTTCAGAAAGCATTTGAAAAGGTGCCATATAAAAGTTTGTTTGTTAAAAAAAAGACATTTCTATAGGTGTGGGGGATAAGTCAGCTGACTGGATAGAATAGTACCCGGATGGAATAAAGCAGAGTTGTTATAAATGGAGTTTAGTCAAAGTGGATTACCTCAGGGCTCAGTGCTAGGACCTTTGCTCTTTTTGATTTACATCAGTATTATAAATGAAGTAATGTTCAATAAATTACTCAAGTTTACTTACGATATTAAGGTTTAGGGTGTTGCTATCAGGATGATGCTGCTGCTTTAAAAATGATTTATATCATTTGGTGAGTTGGGCAAATAAATGACAGATAACTTTTAATTATAATAAATTTAATGCATGTTGATTATCATAATTCGAATTATTAGTATAATTTTGATGGGAATAACTTTAATGGTGATACTAAAGAAAAATACCTTGGTGTAATGATTGATCAGTCTTTTAAGCCATCCAAGTTAAGGGAACTGAATGCATCAATCCATCACCTTTTTACATACTTAATGATGAGTATGGTTTGACTCGGGGACACAAATATAAATTTTGGCAGGGTAGGAGTCAACTTCAGCTAAAATAGTGTTATTTTTCTACAGGATAGTTGGTCTTTAAAATGGGTTGCCTTTGGATGTTGTGGAGGCAGTAAATTTAAGTGAGCTTAAGGAAAGACTTGATAAACATTTGAATGATAAGGCATGCCTTTAAGTATATAAATATAGTTTAGCAGTTTAGTGAATGGAACAACTTAGATGTAGGATCAGATCTTTAATGTTATGAAATCTGTTACTGCATGACCTTCCTGGACTACCAAATCCAATTCCAGAATTTAGTTGGTCAATCAGACTATGATCTAAAGGTACTATGAGAGCCTTAACAGGATCAGTTTTAAATAATTTCCAAAGAGAACAACAAGCTATTAATTTAATTGCTTATTAAAAAAGGCCAGCTTTAATGACATAAAAGTAAACATGTTACTGAGAGCCATAATAACTATTAAACATTATCAGGCTACCTTATCAAACAGGTTCAGAATGACACACCAAAATAAAGTTTCCAAAAAAAGAGTTCCCAAACATGGTACAGGGGAAAGAGACATTAGCTGAAATTTTGAAAGGCTTGCCCAACTATCTTTTTCCGATGCTTCACATGAAACTACAGATTAGCTTACATGTGACCAATATACAGATGCCATAACAGATAAGCATATGAGAATTAGGTTGAAGTAAAGTAGGAGTACATCTTTAAAGTAAGCTCTCCAGTTCACAAAGGAACTTGAATCAATTAAAGTTTCACATAAAACACTAAAGGCATTCATTAGACCTTATAGTAATGTAGCACCAACTCCTCCTTCCTCCATCTGATGACAGTTTAGAAAAACTGAGACAGAATGGTGGAAACAGACCACAATAAAATAGGTGTTTATAGAGTAACTTGGATGGACATATTGCAAGGAACTGTAGATTAAATTCCATATGGAAAGAGAAACTTTTCCAATACCAGAAAGAGGAAATTGTTATAATTGTGGAAAGTATGGCCATCACAGAAGAGAACTCAAGAAATCAACAGCTGTTATTAAGCCATAGAGACAATACCCAAACAGATTAACAAAGAGTTAACCAGACAAAAAAAAGACAAGAGTTAGCTGGATGAATGGGGTGAAATTCAGCTAGGAATATTCTATCCATCCCAAATGATACAAGTTCACTAATTGATTATTGATGAAAAACCTTGTAGTTTTTTTGATTGACAGTGGTACTACAGCTACAATCGTTTCAACTGATTTGTTAATGAAAGATGGCAAACTGTCTCCAAAGATTAAAAAAGAAGTTTGATTGATGCAAACAGCAAGAAAACAATGTTTCAACAAAAGGAAAGTTATCTTTGCTGTAGGGAGTTTCTCTATACCTCATGATGAGTGGGTAACTGACAATGAAGAACTAACTTCAAGTGAAGAAATGGATGTAAGGTTAGGATAACTTAAGCTGAATGTCCTTTGACTACAGGGAGGGTGGTCATTGTACCATCAAGAAGTGAAATATTTATACAAAGAGTTAGTAGCAATAAATCTACATCTAGTAACTAAGGCATAGTGGAACTAAACACTCTGGCTTGTCCTGAGGGAATAATGGTTGGAAGAGCTCTCTTGGATCTGAGGACTAATGATGTCAAACATGATTCTACCCGAGAAAGACTTAAATGAAGTCACTATGATGTTAATCTTGATTACACCAGATTTCATCATAATGAAACGGTATGGCTGAATCATTCCTTTTTTGAGGAAGGACAAACTCCAAAGTTTGGTAGGTGCTGGAGATGGCCACATGCTATACTGAAAAGAATTAATGATGAAGTTTAAAGAATCCAGAAAGACAGGCAATCCAAGCAAATGCTCATTTACCATGATCATCTTTGGAAGTTCTAAGTGAGAGAGGAGCCAACTGTGAAACTCCAGAGAAGAACATGTCAGCAAAAAGTTAACTTGTTGAGGTGTTCAGGATTCCTATTGAGACCACTTCCAGATGCTTAACAAGGATAGAGCCACCAGGACAACAAGTGATGACAAGAGGCCATCCCATCTGTGTACCATGGGTTCTGGAACAGACCACAACCAAAAAGAACTGGTGATTGGACAGATTAGTGTTTATTTTATATGAGAATTGTTCAAAGGAACTTCACAATCCAGAAAGCTATATTTTCAAAATTTTATTTTAAATATTTGCTAGACGGTGCATGAGTTTAAGAACTAGTAAACTTGGTATATGAGTATGAGTAAAATAGTGCCAGCAAGTTCACTGATTTAGAATTCAATTATCTTTCATTTGAATAATAAATAAGTGTTCAAAGAAGTTATTTAGTGATCATACATAATTAGTGTTTGTAGGCTATTTAATTAATCAGTCAGTTAACAAAGAAATACTGTTGAAAGTTGAAACTTTGAGAACTTATGTCTACAGTTGCGTACAAGTAGAAATAGCCTGTAACAAACGTTAAGAAAGAATGAAATATCTTATTGTTAAGTGAACTGGACTTGACCTTACTTTTATCAAACAATAAAAAAAAACTACCTGACAATAGAACATGTTACAACATTATGGTACTTTTTCTTTTGGGGGATATGACAAACATTTAATGATAATAATACATACAAATTACAAAATAGTTTTACAGTAACGAAAGCTAGAATTTACAGGTACGACGATTCAATCACTTTTACTTTTACTTTAAAAATTATCGCACAACTTAGTAAAACTAGAAGTTAAATGCACAAGTCTTTGCGTATTTCGAAACGTCGTACCTGTTCTAGATAGTATTTCTTGTTACTATAAAATTTATAAATTGTAATGAACTAATACTTATAATTAGTAAGTAAACTCAAAATGAAACTATTAAAATCGCATCAAACTTTACCTCTCCTCTGTTACCTGCAATGAGTAACCTCCCACACAGTCAATGTTTATTTTTTTTTCGTACACGTAAATACAAGAGAAAAAAAGTACCGCGCCATCTTTGCTAAACATTCAAAATGTTATTTTCTCCATACAATTAAAATATATAATGTAAATATCGATAAAATAAGAATCTGTCCATTTACAACGCATAAATTTGCCCTTCAAAATATTCTGAATTGGTTAAAATGTATTGCCTAAATATGAAATACTATTTTGATTTCTCGATATTCTAATTTAAGAACTAAAACTAGCCATTCTAAATAAAGATCAATTAAATACATTAAACCTTTTCTAAAGTAATTCAAAGATTGAAATATAAAACGTAATATTCAAGCGGTTCCTTGGACCTGAACCCAGTGGCTCAGCAATGTTTTAAGGCATATATGACTAAAACATATAGTTTCAATACCTACAGTGAGCTAAGCACAAACAGCCATCGTGCAGCTTTGTACTTAACAACTTATAACAACAAATAAACCATTATCTAGTTTTCCCATATATGAGGCTAAAACAATTTTGTGATACTTTCGACAATATGCCATAAGTGGCTTTACAACAATGTAGATTTTCTATTACGAGTCTATTGCATTTGTATACAACAAAAAATAAAATTATAATGTACTTATATTTTCATTATTAACATACCTTATTCTGAGAATGAAATGATAATAAACTGTCTTTTTCACGAAAAAAATATTAATCAAAATTTAGTAAACAGGGCCACTGTTTATTAGTTCATGTTATACCAGTTTAACAGAAAGAATTTTATAAATGGTGAAACCTGTTTCGACATAGCCCTGGTCTGTCTTTTTCAAGTAGTATGTTCCACCTACAATAAAATTTTTCCTCATGTATATAAATCGTTGTTTGCTAACCTAGTATTATATTATCAAAATGTTACGTAATTTTCGCCTGCTGATATTTATGAGGTCGCAAGTTAGGCTTAGGGTACATAAAAGTATTTCAAAAACAATAAATATTGACAAATGAGTTTTGTGATTCAAATGAGCATTTCTGGCCAATACAGGCCCATCCATAGGCTAAAGGGAGGTCGGGGCAAACTTAAAATACGGAATCCCTCTTCACAAGGGTCATATATATTACAAAAGCGAGAAAACGTGTGCCAAATTCGCACCCATAGCGGCTTCAAACCATGGTTCGCTTTAAGGCACTGTTAGCTCTTAGGTTATGGTTTGAATTTTATGCATTCTCTTGCCCCCCCCCCCCCACACCCACTTTCCACGCCACTTTATCGCATGAATCGTTTAGAAAGTTTATTAATTAACAAGGTCAATAATGCTAATTCAATTGCCATTTCACATAAAATAAAGATAATTTTATAAAAAGTATCCCTAAGTTTTGCATCTCGCTGAATGCCTATTGTCAAAAGTTAAAAAAAAACTATATTTTAGGAGGGCGGTATCTTACACGATTCACATTCATTTAAATAGTTATCGCCAATTCTCTCTTTTCAGTTTTTATTGCACAATAATTTGTATTTGGGAGTCCTTGGCTTGATGATTTTAATTAAATAAACTTACATAAAACTACTAAAACACCATAAACATAACATTAAAAGTAAACATAAGAATGAAAAGAGAAGTACAGAAAAGGCTTTAAAATTGATTTATTCAACAATAATGAAATTTGTTTAAATGAATTCTACGAATGTGACAGTAATTATAAAAATCTATTAGTTGAATTAAACACATAAATTACATCATACACAATAAATGTGAAGAAAGTAATAACACAAAAAGTAATTTGTTAAAAACATATTTATTGTAATCATTTTAAACATAAATAGAACGTTCTTTTCCAAATACACAAGTTACTTAAATGATATTTAGGTATTGGTCAACGACCAATTCAGAACATCCTCTTTTTACAGTGGGAAGATATATCTGCTTTTCCCCCCTTTTTTTCTTTCACTGGAAATAAGTTTTGGAGTGTATATGAAAAACAGCCGGTACAATCTTACCGACAGGGTAAGGCAAGTTTTGATCCTAAACTGATGAAATGTCTCTTCTAACATTTATGTATACGTAACTATTGTTTTTCCTTACATATGATTAAAAATACACATTATTAAAACATCTACTCACTAAAAGTGATTCTTGGTATCAGCAATAATTGTTTTATAGAAAGCCCACACAGCAAGCAAGCTTCATTAATTAAACATGAAAGATTTTACAAATTCTATTAAAAAGAAATACAACATTGAAACAAAAAAATTAATTAACCAAAAAGTTTACTTTTTTAAATTTGAGACAATTTTAAACTGCAGTAAGGAAATAATATCAGAATTAACAGAGAATTTTTCAATGAAATTATTACTAAAGAAAAACAGTCAAGTTATTTTCTGGAACAATCATATTTTGGTTTTTATAATTTGCAGTTGTTTTAAAATTTATACTTTAACTTTGTTGATACACTGAAGTTAAGATTTGTTGGGGAATTCAGGTTTTCTTAATTTACTTTATATAAAATGCTACATCACATACAGTCTTTCTCTATATGCGACATTTTGTATTTTTTAATGTATATTACACCACAGATTCATGTATTATATGACCAATAACTTACTCTTCAAATTATAACATCCTTTTATATGTAAAACAATTACACATAACATACCTACATTTATACATAATCAAAATTAATAAATGAATTTTTTTCAATGATGACTGTTCAGACTGAATATTTATTTGTACAAAAAAATACAGTATACGTAAATATTTTACATTTAATTACATACTTAAAAAATGTTAGCATTAAAGTTAGAAAAAAAATTACCTTTATTCTACAGATAATAATGATAAAAAAGATGATTTCAGCCAACATTCCACCATTGCAGCTTCATGCTGAAACTTTGGCTGAAATGAAACATTTTCTATAATTATCTATAGAGTAGAGACTCGTGTTTTGTTTACCTTTATTGCCAAAATGTCTAAATCCCTGTAGTATGTGATAGAAATTCTGGAAAAACAACACAATACTAAGGAATTGCCAAGTAAACCTATATAAAAAACAAACTATTTCCACTTCAGCCAAGTTAACCCTACATAGCTGCAGCAACGAGAAATTTTTGTTAAGGAAGATGTATGCAGGAGCACGGAATTTGAAATTGGATCATATTGTCACATAATTTCAGATTCAGGAATAAAGCCTTACGACATAGGAGCTGCAAGGGTTGTCAACCTTTTAACTAATGAGAGGAGTCATGAAGATTAACAGAATTCAGAAACGAAGGAACACATCATTGGCTTCAAAAGATCAAACCTTGTAATATCCTACAGGCTTTTTTCAGTTCTGCACTATCAAAATCCATTTTCTTTCACTAGTTTCACCAGAGGATTAATATTTAGCAAATGTTAGACCTTGTTCCTCTTTTGAATTCTGTACAATTTAAACTTACCAAGAATAAAATTAAAACAAAGAAATTTGTAACTCTCTCTGGGAATAATTTATTTTCAGTAAAGTTTGGTGCGATCCCTTTGAGCTTAAAGACTGTGGTAAAACATCACAATAAGACTGATGCTTGTTAACAATGTCACCTTCCGACAATGTGATTTTTAAAATGACCGACACACACATACGCAGTATTTTAAGCAAAATTTTGAGGACAGTAAACTGACAAGGTCTGAGAAAAAGACCTCATTCACAGTAACCTGTAGTAATTAAAATGTTATTATATGTTCTTCTTAGTCAAATTTGAATTCGGTTATTTAAGGCTGAAGTGCTTAAATTTATCAGTTTCATTAGATTTATTTCCCCAAAACGAAAATTAAACTGGCCACTTCCTTCAAAAGAAAGCTACTGACTAGAAAGAAAACTACACAGCTAATTCAACATAATTATTTAAATTTTGAACTGCTGTCTTTGAAGATTTTCCTACACAAGAACCGATTATATTAGTTTAAATATTATTTGACTTAGCAACATCATTATTAATGTAAAGATACGACTTCTTTAAAAACTCTTGTAATAGAACATACAGCTCCCAAAAAACATCTTTCGTTATCAATGTTGACCACATACCAATCAAATTGCATAAGCGACTGGCAAAACACAGATGGCAAATGGTGAAGAATGCTAATATAAAGTTTAGACAATACATATACTGAATTAACACTATTTCTGAAAGTTTATTCAGGGAACTCTAGAATGTTAAACATTTTTCAGCAACAATGTTGTGCTTAGGGTCTTTGAAAGATTTTTTAATTTATACAGTTTAACATCTTTATAACAAATGTGAAACTAATAACAATAAGATAATAATACTGTAGGCAGGTTTTAAAATGAGGCTTAAATTTTATAATTAATTTGTGAACATTTGAGAGGAAAAAGTTTAAAATAATTACTCTAAAACAAACTGAAACCATTACTACATATTAATTGTGAACATTTGAGAGGAAAACATTTAAAATAATTATTCTAAAACAAACTGAAACCATTACTACATATTAATTGTGAACATTTGAGAGGAAAACATTTAAAATAATTATTCTAAAACAAACTGAAACCATTACTACATATTAAATGTCACTGGGATTTTTAAGACTTACAACTACAAATTGAGAATGTAATTTTGGTTTCTATGAACCAGCTCTCGAGATAACATAGGATTTATTTCTACTTCTAACCAAACAATCTGGCCTTCAATGATCCTGGAGATAATAAAGATAGACTTGTATCAGTTTCGATTAGGGACAAGCCTTGGAATCAAATAAAAAACAAATTTCTTTTTGGATTTTCTTTTTTGACTAAACGTTTAAATGTTAAAAAGCTTTTCAATTTTAATAAAATGTTGTTTCAAACATTAAACCTGAGAATTTAATCTTTCACAACTATGTCCCAAGTTCTATTTTGACAAACTCTGTAAACTGTAATATTACAAATTCAATGTTGTTTTCTGCACAGCAGGAAGTTATAATATGTAACAACTTTCATTAATTTCTTTTAAGTTTCCCATGTAAGTACCAATATTACTCACAAGATGGCAGAGAAACTCCACATAAAGGAAAATGTTCGCTAATCACATATATAAAGCTCAAATAAATATTCTAATCATAGTATAAATATTTTTTACAATTTTTAATAGGTAAAGATTACAAAAAAAAACAAGAACTATATAAAACGATTAAATAATTAGAGAAATGACGAATATTAATCAACCAATAATAAAATATCTATGAAAAATATTTTTAAAAAATGAAGAAAAAATCTGACAATAGAGGGAGCTTCTCAATGGGACACATTCCAAATGTTATTGCCTCAAATTACTCAGATGCTGCCAGAAGTTTAATTTTGAGAAATTGTTCTAAACTGTCTTTCTCCTTTTTGTTATTGATGTGAATTAAGGATTTAAGTATATCCTTGAAATAAATAAAAATTCATTATTTTCAAAACTTTAATAAAAACATAAACTGGAAATTTATGATTCTTTTTCGTTGGAAAGAGTTATAATGGAAGTACAACTAAATACACAACTGCAAGAAAGAAAATTCATCAACAATAGTCGCAAACGTTGAGAATCGGGAAATGTGAGGATAGGCAAAGATATACGAACTTTAAGCAGTGACTAAAACAAATCCTATGGCAGTATTTGACACAATGAAAAACACGTTTCCTCCATAAGATTTTGGTGGTGCATACTGTCGCTAAATCACAATCATAATAATTTGTCTCATAATGTCTTTAAATCCTTTCTCAGTAGCATAAAATTCATTATCTAAATATGGAATGCTTTAATAATGGCTGGAGACGGCTTGAATGGGCAATGAAGAATAACTTTAATATAAGTTTAACATAACAGCAAATGTACAACGTTTTGACAAGGTTTTGTACCTGATGATGACAAAACCTTGTCGAAACGTTGTACATTTGCTGTTATGTTAAACTTATATTAAAGTTTTTCTTCATTACCCATTCAAGCCGTCTCCAGCCATTATTTATCTGTACAAAGTAACTCAATATGTGCGATAGCTAACACATATCCAAAAATGTAAACATCCTGACTGATTCATCCTACCAGCTAGAAAATAACTCTGTATCTTCTTGATCTTCATTTTTTCACTACAACCTTACTTAGCCAATTGACTGCATAACTCATCCGTATTTATGATCTAATTCTTGTTCTAGATATTTCGCAAAGCCTCTAGTTAATTAGTATTCCTGAATATGTTAAGAGTAACTTGATCTAACATGGTGTGACTTCTAAGTTACAATATTAAAAACATAACTTATAACATTATGTATAGATAATAGATGCATATTAATGTTACGTCTCCGTTTATTAATTAACTTTCCGTAACTTCGTTCCGACGAAACTTTAGCGACACAAG